>NC_054377.1:36482350-36782350 GCF_017654675.1 Xenopus laevis | reverse complement strand
ATTTTATCCTCGGGTTCTTGCCATTCCATATAAACTTAGAGAACATTGACTTAATTGATCTAAAAAAGGAACTTGGGGTTTCTACCGGTAATACCTGCAGCAAGTAAAGAGCCTTCGGCATTAACACCATTTTTATTGCTTGTATTCTACCAAACCAGGAGATTTTAGTTTTTTTCCAATTATCTATTGTTTTTTGTAGAGTTGTTAATAAGGGTATATAGTTATCTGCATATGCTCTATGTACCTCGCCAATTAAATTGACTCCCAAATATTTAATTGTTGATCTGGCCCACTTAAAAGGGAAATTTTGCTTAATCTGTTGTGTTGTTTTTTCATCTAAATTAATATTAAGTATCTCAGATTTTGTATAGTTTATCTTAAAGTTTGAAAGTTCCCCAAATATTTTTAATAATTTCATCAGATTTGGGAGTGTAATTAGTGGGTTTGTTACATACATTAAAATATCATCAGCAAAGGCTGCGCATTTATATTCATTACCCATTATTTTTATCCCATTTATATCTGGATTATTTCTTATATGTGAGAGTAATATTTCCATAACTAACAAGAATAGCGTTGGGGACAGTGGGCACCCCTGTCTAGTCCCATTAGATATCTGAACGCTTTGTGAGAGTGTGCCATTGATTTTAATTTTCGCCGTCGGTGTGGTATACAGAGCGAGTATCCTCGCCTTCATTTTATCTTTCATCCCAAAGTTTGTTAATGTCTTGTCTAGAAAGGGCCATGAAATTCTATCGAATGCTTTTTCAGCATCCGTCGTTATCAAACAGGTAGGGTATTGTAGTTTATGTGCATATTGTATTACTGAGATTGTTTTAGCGATATTATCTTTTGCTTCTCTTTTAGGGACAAACCCTGTTTGGTCTTCATGAGGTAAGGTAGGTATTTCTTAATTCTTTTCCCTAATATATTTGCATATATTTTCACGTCGATATTTATTAGTGATATTGGTCTATAGCTTGCACATAAGGTTGGGTCCTTATCTGCTTTTGGAATTATAGTGATATGTGCTTCTTGTGCCTGCTTATAGAATCCATCTTTATATGATATATTGTTATAATACATAAGCAGGATCGGGACTAGTTCAGCTTTAAATGTTTTATAAAATGCAGCTGTGTATCCGTCTGGACCTGGGCTTTTCCCCGTTTCAGATCCTCTATCCCTTCCTCTATTTCTTTTACTGAGAATGCTAATTCCATCTCTTGTGCTTGTTCTTCAGTAAATGGGTTCACTTTGGCCTCTTTTATAAATTGCTCCATTAATACTTCTTTTTGATGCGATGGTTTATCTTTTTGTATTTTATATAGCGATTGATAATAATCTTTAAAAACTTCAGCTATCCCTTTGGTGTCATAATGAATTTCATTTTGGCCATTTTTAATTGCAATGACGTTATTTTGACCTTGAATCTTTTTAGTAACCTCGCAAAATATTTATTTCCCTTATCCCCTAGTTCGTAAGTAGTGATGGGCGAATTTGCGCTGCTTCGATTCGCCGAAAAATTAGCGAATTTCGTGCGAAATTCACGAAATGACGAAAAATTAGCGAAATCGCGCCGGCGTCCGTTTTTGGAGCCGGCGCCCGTTTTTCGAAAAAATTTTTTGACGCCGGCAAATTTTTGCCGCGAATTTTCGCGGGCGTTTCGCGAATTTATTCACTGGCGGCGAATCACGCAAATTCGCCGCGAATTCGCGCCTGGCGAATAAATTCGCCCATCACTATTCGTAAGCATTCTGTTTAGTTCTAAGATATGCTTTGTGTATTTTATGATCTAATACTTTCTTTAGCTGTTCCCTCTTATTTTCCAGTATTTGAAAAGTTTCTATAGCCAATGTTTCTTTGTGTGTCTGTTCTAAATGTGCAATATCTTTCAATAAATTGTTAATTTCCTTTTCTCTCCTTTTTTTTAGACTCGAACCCAGAGCTACTAGCCTTCCTCTCAATACACATTTAAGCGTCTCCCAGAGTGTTTTCGGTGCAATATCTGTCGTGTTGTTCTCCTTTATTATTTGTATTATCCACTCCCTTATCATATCTTTATTTTCCCCCCCCCGTGTAACAAGTATTCATTCAACCTCCAATTGAATTGTGTTTTGCTTACTCCTGGAATTAAATATTTCGTAGTTACTGGTGCGTGGTCTGATACAGTTATTGTGCCTATGTTTGCCTGTTGAAATAAATGTGCCCACTGTTGTGAAATCATTATGTAATCTATTCTCGAATAAACCTGGTGTTGTTCAGAAAAGTGTGTGAAATCTTTTTTCTCCAGGTTCAGGGCCCTCCAAATATCTACCATATGGGCTTCTGCCAAGTTTCTTTTTATGCCTTTCAGATTCCTATAAGACACATATGTTCTCCCCGTAGATGAATCTATTAATGGATTTAATGTAACATTGAAGTCTCCGCCCACTATTGTTAAGCCTTCGCTGTATAATTCTAACTCGTTTAAAAATTGTTGGATAAATTTATTCTGATTTATATTGGGGGCATATACGTTCGCAATTGTGCATACCTGGTTAGCTATTTTACCTTTCACTAGTAAATATCGTCCCTCTTTATCTAGTTTACAATCCACCAAATCAAATGGTAAGTCTTTATGGATTAAAGTCATTACTCCTGTTGCTTTCTTAACTAGATTGTTACTCATAAATACTTGAGAGTAGTCTTTAACCTTTAGGCTAGGAACATGATTTTGTTTAAAGTGTGTCTCTTGTAGCATAACTATTTGCGCTTTATTTTTCTTACATTCATAAAATACTTTCGCTCTTTTTACTGGCTCATTGATCCCATTTACATTAAATGATAGTATATTACACTCCATATTTATTTTATATCTATTTCCCTTAGTGGCATTCTGTTGACCTTGGCTTCCGCATTAATACAATATATATATATACGTGGACCCCTTGTATAGTCCATTCTTTAATTTCACCCTTATCTTGAACAGATAAACTTAAACAATAAGTATTAAAAAAAAGAAAAAACAACAAGGTAACACAGACTGCATATAATACACACTCCGTGTCAAGCACAGAAAACATCAACAAAAAAATACAAAGAAATAACAGCCGTCCCAGCCTCTTATGGAGTCCCCCCAGGGGCTGTGAGGTGTTTAATACGGCTATAGTGGTCATGCCACTGTTTTGGGGGTATGAAGTCCGTGTGGCCAGGACGGATTTCTCAGGTCTTGTTTTGAGCTACTTCTGGGGCCTCCCAACCCTTAAATTAAACTCAATCCCCTTTTTTTTTTTTCCTTTTTCCCCTTTTTTTTAACCTTTTTCCCGTTCTCCTCCTATATTTCTATATTATTAGATATATATTTTCTTAATTTTATCCAAAAAAAACAAAAAAAAAAACAAAAAACTTTTGATTATACAAAAAGCTTTACTTAAGCCATAAATCATATTTATACGTTACCCATCCTTGGGTTAATGTCCCCTTTTCCATGCTTCTGTCAACAAATGTCCCCGAAAACTCTTATCTGGCTATTAGTCCTTCTTGACTCCTATATCTTCCTAGTGGCTCATTTCCTTTCTTTAGTTCGCCTTTGCTTTCCCTTTCTTCGCCATGGCGTTTTTTGTAGCTCCACTCTCTAACCACTCTTGTTCTGGCTCCAACATTGAATCCGCTTTTGTTCGATACTCTTCTGGCCAATCCGGTATCTCTATCATTGGTAGGTGTAGCTTCTTTAAGAAGTTTTCTAGGTCTTTCTCAGTTCAGAATATTGCAGATGTTCCTTCTTTATGTACAGATAATGAAAATGGAAAGCCCTATCTGTATAGAATCTTCTTCTCTCTCAACATGTCCGTCACTGGTCTCAGTGCTTTCCTTTTCCTCAGAGTGGTTCTTGACAAGTCCTGAAAGAAGATTAGTGTATTATCCTCATATATTATGTTGTCCACTTCTTTAGCTTTTTGCAGTATCTCCTCTTTAACAGCATAGCTTTGTAGTCGACACAAAATGTCTCTGGGTGCCTCTGGGGGTACCATCTTTGGCTTCTGTAGCCTATGTGCTCTTTCAATTTGTATATCAATCATCTTCTCTTTCCCTTTTTCTTTATTTAGAATATTATTAAATATTTGTTGCAGGAAAGTATTTATATCTTCTTTTAATATAGTCTCTGGGACTCCTCTAATTCTTATATTTTTCCTTCTGCTGCGATTCTCTTGATCCTCCATCTGCCTCCTTTAATCTGAGATCATATTTTCCTGTTGCTGCAACTTCCCATGCAGAACTTTTTGATTTTGTTGTAGATTAATTGTTTGTCGCTCCACTTCCTCCGTTCGAACCACCATATCTGCAAACTCTTTTTTTAAACCTTGAATGTCTTCTCTTATAGATGTTGTTACTTCTTGTAACATTTCTTTTATTTCCAATTTTGAGGGTAGTTTTGCTAGGTGTGCATAAAGATCAGCGTTCTCCCCTCCTTCTCCCTCGCTTTCTGAATCCTCAGATTCTCTTTCCAGTGTCTCCCTTCTCGCCCCTCTTGCCACCAGTTTCTTAGACACTTCCTCTCTGCCAGTACTATTTCGGCGAAACATTGGAGCAATATCCCGTGGGGTTGACTGTATGTTGCGCGAGGTAGGGTTCTCTTTATCTTTGGTTCTGTCTTTTATTTTCTCTTTTGTAACCGTCTCGTTACCACTTTTCTGAGATCTCCCCATGACTCTCACTCTAGGGGATGCGGCTCCCAATTAGTGGCAATAACTAAATATCTATTGCCTCAGACCGGTAATGCAGTATTGGCGGTATATAAAGGAACTGGAGTTATCAGGGCAATATCTAAACCTCTATTGCCTAAGGCAGGAAGGAGAGTATTGGCGGTGTGCTGTTAGATATATATAATAGTAGGTCTGGAGGTTAGGGGCAAATATGGGCAGTATAAGTATAAAATGTCCTGTGCTGGTACTTATTTTTAATTGTTAGTATCTAAATTTGTTGCTGATGCCCAGCTCCTGCTGTTTTGTGCACCAGATCTGCGTTTAGAGCTGTGATATATGCAAAACAGTCCCACTCTTGAGCACTTTTCTCCTCCACAACTTAATATCACAAGCTTTTTCTACCCCACAGTCCCAGCCGCCTCCACCTCTCAGCCAGCAATAAGGGGGTTAATTCCTGTTCCTTTCCCCCTCCAGGCCGTCCTCCACCGCTCCGATTTATTTAGGCCGCCTCTCCTGCTCTGCAGGGCCTCCTCACCTCGTGGCTCTCCTGCGAGCCTATGCCCAGCCGCCCCGGTCACTCCGACCCGGAGATCTGCCTCGGCCGCGTCCTCACGGCTCCCACTACACTCGCCGCACCTTCCGCCTCCAGCTGCAGCCAGAACGGTGCACTTGAGCGGTGCGCCGGATCGTAAACGGCACTTGCCGACGGCAAAACCACTGCTCGTCCAACAGTTAGAGGTGTGTTCCCTCGCTTCTTTTACCGGGTATTTTTTATTTATTTATCCGGCGTGGTTGGGTAGTATGCCCCAGACTCTGAGCTCACTCTGAGCTCAATCCGTCATGCTCCATGCTCGGCTCCTCCCCTCAGGAGGAAATTTGAGATTTATCCCAGTTGATTTGCAGGCCAGAAAATTTCCCGAAAGTAGAGATAGTGTCTAAAGTAATTTCCAATGAATCCGCTGGGTTGGCTAAGTAAAAAAGAGTGTCATCTGCGTATAAAGAGATTTTTTCTTCTGATCCTTTATATAATAGGCCTTGAATCTGGGGGTTTTGTCTAATTACAATGGCCATGGATTCTATTGCCAACGCAAAAAGTAAGGAAGAAAGAGGGCAACCCTGTCTGGTTCCTCTAGTTAGGTTGAAGGGAGTGGATAGGACATCATTTACTTTAAGTCTAGCTGTGGGTTTACTGTACATTAGACAAACACATTTAATAAAGCCTGGGCCAATACCGAATCTTGTTAGTACTTCCCATAGATATGGCCATTCAACAGAATTGAACGCTTTGGCTGTGTCTAGGGATACTACTACCCCCGTTTCCTCGTTGTCATGTGATGCTTGCAGGTTAAAATATCATCTGCGTATGTTAATTGCTGTTGATTTGGATGGTATGAAGCCAGATTGGTCTACATGTATCAGAGAAGTTATAGTTTTAATTAGTCGCCTTGCTAGGATTTTTGCTAATATTTTAACTTCAGAATTTAACAGTGATATTGGTCTGTAGGATGCGCATTTAGTGCTATCTTTACCTGGTTTGGGTAACACTATAATAGTTGCTTCCGAGAATGAAGGGGGAAGTGCGAAATTTTCATATGTGTGCATGACTGTGTCTAGGAGTTTGGGGACTGGTTGTTTAATATGAAGTCTATACCATTCAATTCCAAATCCATCCGGACCCGGAGATTTTCCTGTAGACATAGCCATTATCGCCTCTGCTATCTCTAATTGCGAAATTTGGTTGTCTAGATATTTAGTTTGGTGTTGGGATAGATGAGGAAGGATGATATTGTTTAGATAGGTGTGTAATTCTTCATTGGTGTAGAGCGCTTTGGATGTATATAAGTCCGCTGCCCGCATAGTATCATTTAAATTCTTCTGCAATTTCGGAAGGAGTCGAAATGGCCAAACCCTGTGCATTAACTATTTTGGGAATAGCTGTGGATTGGTCCATTGTTTTGTTTAAAAAAGCCAGAGGTTTGCCATTTTTGTCTTCTAAGGCAAATGCTCTACTAGTAGAGTATAAAAGCTGTTTTTTTGTGAGGTTTAGCCTGTGTAATTCAACTTGTCTAAGGGCCATGATAAAGTTAGCATGATTTTCAGGGGATGGGTCAACTGTGAAATCTTGCTCGGCTTGAGCCAAACTGAGTTCAAGAGTATTTAAGTGATCTTTAGTAATATTACGAGTTTTATTAATTGTTGTTATTAAGGCCCCCCGTAACACTGCTTTGCTAGCCTCCCAGGTTGTGCTTGGGTTTGCATATCCTGAATTTACATCCCAGTAGTTCTGCAAAGCCACAGTAGAATCTTCAATGATTGGTTTTTGAGCCATATTGGAGAGAATCTACATTGTTTGCTCTGGTCTGATGGATGGATTTGTATTGATAAATATACAGGTGCGTGATCTGATATTGCACGAGGGAGAAATTTGACTTCTCTTATCGATCTATGCGGGAAAATGTGCGGTGCGTGGCCGAGTAGCAAGAGAATTCTCTATCGTTGGGATGTTTCCAACGCCAGACATTTGTTAGATTGAAGGCCCGAAGCCAATCTATCGTACTCTAAGTATGAGTTAAAGGGATACTGTCGTGGAAAAACATGTTTTTTACAAAATGTATCAGTTAATAGTGCTACTACAGCAGAATCCTGCATTGAAATCCATTTTTCAAAACAAGAAATTGATTTTTTTATATCTAATTTTAAAATTTGCTATGGGGCTAGACATTTTGACATTTCCCAGCTGCCCTCAGGTCATGTGACTTGTGCTCTGATAAACTTCAGTCACCCTTTACTGCTGCACTGCAAGTTGGAGTGATGTCATTACCCCTCCCTCCTACAAGCTGCTGTAATGTAATAGAGCCTTGTCTGCTGAGCCTGTCAATTGAACAATAGGCAGGAATCAAGATAAGCTCTCACCACTTCAGAAGGATTGAAATAAGATAGTCCTGTGATCACTGCCCCCCTTACGTTTAAAAAGAAAAATATATAAATACATACACACAATTCATTTTGGACAGTGGAAAAAATATTTTATATAGATAGTTTATTATATTTGTTTACACAAAAATGAATGGCAGAAACACAGGAGTACACTCCCAGGACTGATGACAGGGAATAGAAAAAAAGATAAAATAAGGAGGACATACTTGAAAAAAAGAGGAAGTCTAGGAAGGGTTAAAATAGCTCATGAAAAGGAGGCAGTAAGTAGTTAATGTAAAAAGAAGTATTGCAGGCAGGAAAGGAGCAAGGTCTGTGTGAGGTGGATAGCAGAGGGAACTCACAGCTCCTTTACCTCATCTAGTAACCAGTAAAACAAACTAGGAAGGCAGCAAGGAGAGAAAGTTCCCCCCTCCAAAGGAATGTAGAGATCAAACTTACAGAACGGCAGGAGCTTTGATAGTGTCTGTGGGAGGAGGGGCTGCTAGTGCAGCTGTAGAGAAGACAGGACGTAGGAAAGTGAAAGTAATTGCTTCCCTGCAAACCATGTGACTGCTCTCCTCCTGACATCACACGCATGGGCAGAGAGGGGAGGGGGAGTGTACAGCTAGATTCTCATGTCGTAGTGCAACTTGGCTTTTCATTACAGTGGCTGCCTCCAAGCACACAGGTAATGCTGTGCCTGCTGTTAGAGCAGCACAGGATGAATGTGTAATGAGCAGAAATGGAAGCCCCCATGACAAAATACAAACTAAAATAACTTATGCATGGATTTGTGGATTAACATTATATTTGCCAGACAGTGTTTATGGATGTGTGTTTTTTATAAAAATGCAAAAAAAATAAAAATTTAAAATGACGACAGATTCCCTTTAAAGTCTCCCGCTATACATATGAGGGATGGGGGCAACTGTGCAAGAGCAGAAGACACATCATGCAAAATGATTTCAGAAAATGGAGGTGGAATATACAAATTGACTATTGTAATGGGAAACCCCGATATCAAGCCATGTATTATTTGAATGCGCAACTCTCCCAACTGAAATGAAAGGCCTTTCCTGATAAGTATTGAGGTACCTCTGCTGTAGGTGGAGTAGGTAGAATGGTATGCGTGTGTGACCCAGGGTTTTTTTAGAGAAAGGACTTTTTGTCCTGTTAAATGTGTTTCTTGTAATAATAAGATATGTGGATTATAAGTTTTCAGGTAATTAAAGACTAAGGCTCTCTTTATTTTGTCATGTAAGCCTCTGATGTTCCATGAAATAATTTTTATGTCAGCCATTTTAAAGAAAGGTTATTTGTGAAGTTGTCTTACCAAATGGGTGGTCGCCGAGTAGCTTCCAGATGCCCCCGCTTGGTCGTAGTATCATATCTCCATAAGCTACATGTCTAGAAAGAGAAAGTATAGAAGAAGGAGAAGAAAGAGTAGTAGAAAAGAGTAGAGAAAGCAGTTATTAACACACAGTAGTACAATACCCAAAAAACCCTCCCACCCTGCCCAACCCTCCCCATGTGGGTGGGCCTTATACCCATAACTGGATTAACAGGGAAATGTGATTGCCACTAACTAGGAAGACTTTAACAAACTTTTAGTAATAGAGCATTGCTCTGTGACCTAGTAAAGAATATGGGAAATAACTGGAAAGGGAAGACGCCCCAGCGAAGGGAGCGTGGGCGAAGTAAACCTAAAGAAACGGTATAGCAGTGAACCCTAATGCCATTCGGTGCAAGTAGTATATTCTAGAGTAAATTGCAATAGAGTTCAAAGGATGGTAATCCTGACATTATAATGTATCATAAATATAGATGTATCATAAAGATCAGCCCAATACTTGATGTATATCCTCTTGTCGATTCTGATCGCATCCAATATTAATTACTTATAGGTAGCGTCCTGGTACCTTGAATATTTAGGACATTACAAGCCTGTAGGTACTGACAAAGTGTCCATGAACCTTTATGTGGCAAAGGTGGTCAATTAGTACACATGGTTCTTTAAGACAGTGGTGATACATATACCATCACAGGGTTCCCACCCCTTGTAGCGTATTAATGCCAAATCAAGCACGCGGATCTTGTCTGGGTCTGGATTCAATCCATTCCATCACTTCTTCAGGTGACATGAAAAAATGTGATCTGTTGGTATCCATTATTTGGAGCTTTGCTGGGTACAGCATTGCGTATGTCAGGTTCAAGTCTCTCAGTTTCCGATTGACTGCTTTAAAGGAGTTACGTTGCTTTTGTAGTTGTGTGGAATAATCTGGATATAATGAGATGACTGCTCCATTTATGTTCCAGACGGCCAACTTTCCGCGCTTCCTGTAGAGCTATGTCTCTGTCCCTATAGTGAAGCAAGCGGATCACAAAAGGACGTGGTGGGGCACCTGGAGGTCTAGCTCTGCCCGGAACTCTATGATCCCTCTCCACCGTAAAGTGAGGAGTAAAAGTTGCTGTTGGGAGCAGGGTACGGAGCCAGGATTCAGCAAAGTCTGGGGGTGAATTACCCTCAGCTCCTTCTGGGAGCCCATAACCCGGACATTATTCCGTCGTTGTCTGTTTTCGTAGTCATCCAGCTGAGCTGCTTGTTGTTGCAATTGGTGCCTTAAGTCCGATATTTGCGCCAGAATTGGATTACAAGTGTCTTCCAAAGTCTTCCAAAGCCTTGTTTCTGTCTCAGTTGAGCGTTCACGTATTGTTTGCAGGTCTACCTTAATTAAGGACAGATCTGTTTTTATTTTGTCTATGCAAGCTGTGAGTGTAGCTTGACAGTTAGCTATGGCCGCCAGCACCTGTGACACCATATCCTCCTGGTGTTCTGTGGGAGAGGGTGGAGGGGAAGACGGTCCAGCATCTTCCTGAGCTGGTCTGCGAACAAACTGGTCCATATTTTGTGAAGCGGGGGGTTGCTTTTTGGGAGGGCCGTATTTCCCCATCGATGAGCAGATCGCTTGATAGTTGATCCCTGGGGAGTTAATCATCCGGCCACGGAGGTCAGCAATATACGTTAAGGTTGCATTAATGTGCCAGAAGTGCCATAAGCATTAGTTATTATCTGTAGTATGCAGAGCACCCTTGTGCCAAAAGGATGTCAGGGCCTGGCCATCAGCACTATGGCCCCTGCGTGCCCGCCTTACAACAGTCTCTATGAGTCTATGGACGTGTTTTGGCACAATATTGTAGACAAGGGGGGGTGCCCCCGGGGTCTTCTTACCCTTATATTTGTCAGCCGGTGGTTGTTAAAGGGCACTGGCGCTCCGTCCGCACTCGCGTTCACACGCGGCCGCACTAGTCTCAAAATTTAGGCCGCAAACCGAACGCAGCCGCTGCTGCAGCAGCAGCTGCAGAGTCTCAAAAAAACTTGAGCGGGTCCGCTGTGGGTATCGGATGTGTCCCCGGGCTGATCCGGTTACTTTGCCCCCACTAAAGGTCAGTTCAGAGGCAGCTTTTTCGGTAAACCCCTGGAGCGCCGAGAAGTGTGTCTTCCCTGTAGCATGGCTAGACACCTCCCCCTAATACTTTATTTAGTTAATTTAAGGCAGATGTCAAAGACTTATATGAAGTTATGGCTATGCATGACGGAACTTGAGCTTTTATGCAATGGTGAGCTCTGTGAAGAAACAGAGCTTGACTATGGTTCTTATATGCTATATTAATTGTTAGAATTGCAAGTTATATGCATTTGATTATATGGATGATAGATACAATACATCATTAAAGTTTGGCTGTGGCTGTCAAGTGTGCCTGTTGCCACTCCCGTCTCCGGCGGCGTCCCAGCAAAGATGGCGGTGCCCATGAATCACATGGGCCAATGCCGGTGTGATGACTTCACACACCTGCCGCAATAATTGAATACCCGATTATAGGAATTTCTGACTTTTGTTTCTGGGTTCCCTAAATTCCTAAATTGCTGTTTCCTGGATTCTTGACTTCTGCTTTGACCCTGATTCTGATTTGACAATGCTTTCGTCTGACCCCTTTTGGATACCGCTGAACTTGGACTTTTACCAAAGCTTCCTCCTTGGTCCGGACTGCTCCCGCTGGGAGCTGATAGGTCCCCTAACTGTATAATCGGGCCATGGACCCCGCTGAGGAAGCTACAACTGATGTCGTAAGAGCTCTCCTGTGGTTGCGTCTCGCATGAAAGCTTATGAAGCTCAGCATTGAGCAAGTAGTACTTGATACACTTCTTTCTCGGATGCCATCCGCTTCTTTGGTTGTGGGAAATCCTCCTGCTGCAGTTGCTCCTCCTTCTGCGGCCTCATCAGCTAATGAGCCCCACATTCCTCCACCACCCCACTTTAATGGGAATCTGTAAACCTGCAGAGGTTTCGTTACTCAGTGCCTGATCCAGTTTGAGTTTCAACCCTTGCAGTACTCCAGTAAACAAGCCAAGGTGGGGTATGTGATGTCCCATTTGGAGGGTAAACCGCTAGAATGGGCAACATCACTTTGGGAGAAGAATTCTCCTCTGACCTTCGATGCCAAGGCTTTCCTCCAAGCCTTCCTTACTGTTTTTGACGCCCCCCTGGTTGTGTCGCTAATGCCTCTACCCAACTTCTACAGATCCGGCAAGGGAACCGCAGTGCCAGTGAGTACGCCATTGATTTCAGAACTTATGGCTGAAACTAACTGGAACAACAAGGCTTATGGAGTGGTGTTCTATCAAGGCTGTCAATGTGTCTACTCAAAGACGACTTATTCTCCAGAGATCGTCCTGAACTTTTAAGACCTGATTGTTCTCTCCATCAAAGTAAACACCCGTTTCAGGGAGTATCAGTCTGATAAGGAGCAAAGCAAAAGATTCCTGACTGGTCTGGCACCATGCTTTCAGAGACCCCTCCTTCCCAATCCTGTCACTCCTCCTCCTGTCACTCCCTTGGAGGAACCTATGCAGATCGTTCGGATGTTTCTCTCTGAACAAGAAAAGCTCCGGAGATATTTGGCTGGACTATGCCTATATAGTGGCGGAAAAGTCCATTTTGCCAATCATTGTCCCCTAAAGTTGTGAGGATCTCCAAGCTCAGGTAGAACTGGGGAATTTTACCTGGATGGCATTGAGCCTGTGCCCCAAAAGATCATCGATTTCTTTTGCCATTACAGATTTGGCTACATAATAAGACTATTAATGTATCCGCTTTTCTTGATCCCTTTTTGCCAAGCTTGAGAAGTGTGTCTTCGAGGTGCCTAATATTTCCTTCCTGGGTGAGGGATTTGAGATTTATCCTTCTAAAGTCACAGCAATACAAGACTGGCCTCTCCCTATTAGCATCAAGGCCATACAAAGATTTGTCGGTTTCGTTAACTACTACCGACATTTTATCAAGGGGTTCTCCTCTCGTATCACTTCTGTCTTGGCTCTCATCCAAAAGGGAGGAAAACCCAATGCCTGACCCCCACAAAGTCTGGAGGCCTTTCAATCCCTGAAAGAATTGTTTGCCTCGGTTCCTGTCCTTTGACATCCTGACCTTCTGCAACCCTTCTTCATTGAAGTAAATTCTTCTGATGTCGGGGCTGGAGCTGTCGTCTCTTAAAGACAAGTTGTAGATGGGAAACTACATCCTTGTGCTTATTTCTTGAAAAAATTCTCTCGTGCTGAGCAAAATTACGATGTCGGGAATCGTGAGGTTCTGGCAGTTAAACTTGCACTCGAGGAGTGGCGACACTTCCTGGAGCCCCTCATCCTGTCACCATTTACGCTGATCACAAAAACTTGAAATTCATCCAGACTCTCAAGAGACTGAACCCTCATCAAGCTCGTTGGGCACTCTTCTTTACACGATTTAACATTGCCCTTACATACCGCCCTGGCTCCAGGAATTTGAAGGCAGATGCCCTATCCCGAAGCATTGTACCTGAGGGTCGCAAGATAAAGATAAAGATAAAGAACCAATTGTTCCCCCCACAAAGATCATTGCATCCCTATTCCCGCAACTGGCCAGCCAGATCCTATCTGTCAAGCCATCTGCTTCTGCTGAGACCCCCATAGGTATCGATATACCCATCCTTCAGCAAAGCCATTAACTTTTTCAGTTGTTCATTCAATATATCTTCTGACTTCATGGATTTCCAGTGGAGATTGTATCTGACAGAGATTCCTAGTTTGTGTCCAAGTTTTGGCGATTGTTGTGTAAAAATCCTCCAATTCTCCTCTGCCTATCTCCCTCAATCCAACGGGGCAGCGGAGAGGGTAAACCAAGCGCTGGAACAGTTCCTGAGAAGTCATGTATGGCTCTGTCAGGATGATTGGGCCGAGCTACTCCCTTGGGTGGAATTCTCTCATAACAATGCTTGTCATGCCTCCACTGGTAGATCGCCTTTCTTGACCGTGTATGGGCAACATCCACAAGCCTTCCCTCAAGACTTTCTCTTGTCTGATATTCCAGCAGCTGATGATCATGTAGACCACATGTCTGCCATTTGGTCAGCTACCGAAGCCAATTTGGAGTAAAGTTCCTTGTCCCACAAAAATTATGCTGATCGAAGACAGAAAAATTCTCCTTTATATAAAGTTGGGGACAAAGGGGCACATTTCCTAAGGGTCGAAGTGAATTCAAAGTGAATTTTTGAATTAAAAAACTTCGAATTTTGAAGTAATTTTTGGGTACTTCGACCATCGAATAGGTCAAAATTTTAAGTAAAAGGACTTCCAGGTCACGGGTTCAATGCCCGATTATAGGAATTCTCCTCCTGACTTATGTTCCTGGGTTCCAAAAACTCCTAATTTGCTGTTTCCTGGATTCCTGACTTCTGCTTTGACCTTGATTCTGATTCTTGCTGCTTGCCTTTTGAACCTTTCCCTGAATTTGACTACACTTTTGCCTGACAACTTTTGGATACCACTGAACTTGAACTTTTACCCGAAGCTCCCTCCTTGGTTCAGACTGCTCCGATTCTGAGCCAACAGACCCCTTGACAGTGGCCTCTCTCCACTCAATTAATGGTCTCAGTGAGGCTCATTTATAAACACTGGGCAAATTTGCACCTGGGCAAATTTGTAACCCATAGCAACCAATCAGTGATTAGATTTTTTTCCAGCCAGCTGCAAGGAGAACAATGAAAGCAAACAATTGATTGCTTGCCATGGCTAACTGCCCAGGTGCACATTTGCCCAGTTTTTATAAATGGCCCCGGTGTGTTGTATTCATATACAGTTGGTAGATATGTCAAGGTGTTCATGCCTACCTATCCCATGCTTTTGCCAAACCAAATATATGTATCAAATACCTTTCATAAATCTGAAAATTATGGCTTAGCGATAAAAAATTGGTACAGTAGAGAAAAGGTATGTGAACTTAGGGATGACATTTATTTAATGGAGTTTATCCTACCAGTCTAGGTAACTTTTGTTTGCCCATTCTTTTAATGTTTTATTTGTTTTATGCAGGAAATATTCGTAATTTAGTTCAAATAATTTATTAGGTTCTGATGGTACTTGGACACTCAGATATTTAGTACTGTTGGTCTGCCATTTAAATTTCAAAACATTTCTGTCTTTATCATGTATACCCAATGGGAGAGCTTCAGGTTTGTCCATGTTAATTGCATAGTTAGAATATTTCCTGAAGTTTTGTAGTTCAGTGAGTAAATTATGCAAAGATGTTACTGAATTAGTTATTATCAGTAGCAAGTCATCTACAAAGACAACTTTGTACTCTCTTGGACCAGTTTTGAGGCCTTATATGTCTGTATGTGTGTGTATGGCAGTTAGTAGGTACTTCATGCATATTACATAAAGAATGGGAGAAAAAAGACAGCTCTGCCTGTCCAATTTCTGATATCGAAAGGAGAAGACAGTAGCACATTACCCTTACCTGTGCTGGAGGAGCAGTGTATATTATTTTATATTTAAAAGACAACTGCTTTGTACTCTCTTGGACCAGTTTTGAGGCCTGATATGTCTGTATTTGTGTGTATGGCAGTTAGTAGGTACTTCATGCATATTACATAAAGTATAGGAGAAAAGGGGCAGCTCTGCCTGTCCAATTTCTGATAACGAAAGGGGAAGACAGTAGCCCATTAACCTTACCTGTGCTGAAGGAGCAGTGTATATTATTTATTTTTTTTAATCTCTCTTTATTGGTTTTCTTTTCTTTATAAAAAGGTAAAAAGGGTACAAAAGGAATAAAAACAGAGATTTACAACCAATACATTCTTTACAACCCAGAATAATAAATTTCTGTAAAACGATTCATCACATCTAGATACCTTTACCTGCTTGGTTAGGATACCCATTTAGACTAACCCCTTATATCTTGTCCTAACTTATCATCCAACTAGTTCCCGCTTTTCCAACCATGGTCCCCATATTTGGAGATATTGTGATGTATTATTATGCCGTAGACTCGTAATCTCCTCTAATTTTCTAGTTTCTTCCACTAGATTCATCCATTCCATTTCTAAGGGAGGTGTCTGTTCCTTCCATTTTTTTAGTATCATAGCTATTGCTGCATGTAAGAGATGCAGTGTCAATCTGTCTGCTAGCATTCTGTCCTGGCTGTCTATATAAAACAACAGTAGCCTAATATTTGAATAGTGAATCTCTGAGCCAGTTATTTCATTTATCCTATCCACCACCTTTTTCCAAAATGGGATAATTCTCTGACATGTGAACCATATATGTTTATAAGTACCTTCCTCCGACTTACATCTCCAGCATTCCCCTGAGGAAGCTGGAAAGATCCTATGAAGTTTTTCCGGAGTGTAATACCACCTGGTAATCACTTTGTACAACATTTCTCTTACTCGGGAGGCTCTGGAAGTTTTATGTATCTTTTTCATTATTATCCTCCTAATCTGTGGGGACAGCTCTATCTCCATTTCCTTTTCCCACGCATCAAAGTATTTATTATAGGATGGTTCCTTATTTGAAAGTAAGAGCTTGTATGCTAGAGATATAGAACTAGTCTTTGATTTATTTAGTTCCAATATTTTTTCCCATGCCGACATTTCTATCTCATCCTGCTTTATATTTTGTGTATTAAAAAAATTGTGCAGTTGATAATAACACCACAAATCTCTTGGGTGGGAACCCCATATTTCTTGGATGTCCCTTAATGCAATTAATCTGCCCTTCTCCAAAAAATCCGCCATTCTTGATTCTCTCCCATGAAACTGACCCCATCTTATGAACACTTTAGTTTCTAAACTTGGGGGAAAGTCCGGGGTCAACACAAGGGGTTGTAACCTCGGAAAAGTGGACATCAGGTTGTACTCTTTTCTGTGTTTGTACCACAATGATAATGTAGCCGATATTACAGGGTGACACACCAGGTCCTTAGGTATAGTAGTTGAACGTGACCATAACAAATTACTTAATGGAATATTGGACATATCCTGTTCTATTTCTATCTATTGTTTACCCTCGCTTTTCCTATACCAATGCTGGGTCTGTACCAAGTGTATTGACACATAGTATAGATAGGTGTCCGGTATTGCCAAACCCCCTCTATCTTTAGATACAGTAAGTCCCTCATACTTACACCTCGGAGTTTTCCCTTCCCATATGAACTTATTATATAATGCTTTTACCTTATCAAAAAATGATTTAGGTACCTTGATTGGAATCGTTTGCAAAAAATACAATATTTGTGGCATTATAAACATTTTGATAGCCTGTATCCTCTCAAACCAGGTTAGACCCAGTGTTTTCCATGAGCCCATTTGATCGTTCACTTTTTTTAATAGTGAATTAAAGTTAACCTGATACAGAGCTGCTGGATCATTAGTGATTTGCACACATTTATGGGTTTCCCAAAGCGTAGCTGAGTTAGTGTCTGGTAAATCATTTTCTAAGAAAATTTCCAGTAGCATACTCCTAATCTGCTCCTTATTCTCTTCATTCAGGAGTAGTGTATTGTTAAGTTTCCAGTTAAATTCTGATTTGATAATACTTGGTAACTGGAAACTTATCAGTACCGGTGCATGATCTGACAAATGTTCTGCATTATTTTTGCATCCTGGCAGTAGTGTAGATGCTTTTGAGATGTAAAAATGTAATCGATTCTAGAATAACATGCATAGGTTTTGGAATAATGTGAATAGTCAATGTTATGGATATTAAAACATCTCCACACATCCACCAATTGTAATTCAGAAAGGCATTTCTTCACTGTTTTCAAGACTTTATAAGAAATATTAAATTTTTTATTTGATGTATCTATTGTTGGATTAAGGGGCAAATTTAAGTCCCCTCCCATGTATATAATACCCTCAGCAAATTTAGCCAGTACCTGTGTAAATTCACATATGAATTTGACTTGATCCTGATTAGGGGCATATATGTTGGCAATAGTTATTGTGCTTCCTGCCACCTTCCCCTTCAGTAACAAATATCTCCCTTCCATATCCCTCAGCTGGTCTATGACTGTAAAATATGTATCATTATCATAACCCCCTTTGATTTTTTATCCTTATTATTACTTGTCACCACTAAGGGGTACTGTTTTATTTTCAGTTGAGGTAATTTTCCTTCATGAAAATGTGTCTCTTGAAGTAATACAATCTTGGCCTTCAGTCTATTACATTCACCAAATATTTGAGCTCTTTTAATTGGGTTATTGATGCCATTTACATTATAGCTAATTATTTTTAATTCCATTGAATTCATAATGTAAATTGGTCTGGCGTCCTTTCATTTCTAATCCTGCTAGACTAATGTGTTCCTTTGTTGCAAATCTCTGTTTTCTTTTTAGTGGGCTGGGTTAGGGAAAAAGGAAGGAAAAAATAAAAAGAGGTACCCTAGGGACCCCTTGAACTTGCTCGGCCGAACCAGACCTCTGTAGGGCCACAGCCCTTCTCTGGTTGCAATTTATTTTGGCCATTATTTTATAGGGGGGGAAGTTTCTGTCAAGAGCGGGCTAGATAGTAAAGGGCCAAGTTATACCGCTCCTACCTACCCCGGAGAGTCCTTATTGTTTTACTATGCATACAACAAAGCAAACAACAAACAAGGAAAATTAAATAAATAGACCAAAAAAAAAAAAACACAAAACACGGGCAGGGGTGGGGAAAAACTCACTGTGACATGTCTCTTCCATGGGGTTTAATCCCCTTTCTAGCTATGCATCTTAAGCCCCTATTATTCCGCTATTCAAGATACAATTCGTTATATGGCTATAGAATAGAAGAGGAAAAAAAAAAAAAATCCTTAGGCAATCCTTACTTATTTTTGCTCTCGATAATAGTTACGAGCATACCTTTGTAGCTGTACTATACCTCCTGTACCTTGCTATCTTGCTCAACTCCCCATCTCCATTGTACCTCTAGTATAATATACCCCATGTCCTATTTAGTTATTTAGTACTCCCTATATTCATATGTATTCATATAAGGAAAAACAACCAACACACACAAAAAAACAAAACAAAAACAACCGACTCTATTAGTGGCCATTTATCTCCAGTGTACTAAACCATTTACCCCATATACCCTTGTACGTGTAGCTCAATTCAATTATTCCCGCCAATGACCCCCCAATCCTAGCTCTTGGCAGTATCATTAAGTTTCAAAAGTGCAGTAAACCAAATTCACCTTTAACTCTTTATACGTTAACTCGGATAATTAAACCCGTTAGCTACTTAGACCTATAATTTTTGCGTTCTCCTTTAATTCTCCTCACACATTTAAATTTTTCTCCCTATGATATACCCCCATCCACAGAACCTTATAATAAAATACACAGGGAGAAAAAAAAAAAAAAAACACACCCTTCCTCTCCTCCTTAATCAGTCTATTGCCTGGACTCAACCTTTCAGTTCTACTTAAGTAAATATTTTCATAATTATTTACCCCCTGTAGCTCTCTGGATCCTCTATTTAAATATCGGCACCAAGAGGGCACCAAACATTATAACCACATCACATATATCGCCAAACCACCATACCGTGAGATATATCCCCTTCTGATTAGGGGATTATTGTTCCCTTTTATATCACCGTCTAGCGGGTATATATATAGGCCCCTATAGACTGAAGGGGGAAAGATTAAACAGCCCTCCCTCCTCTAATTATACTGTCATACTACAGAGATAGGACCCCGTACTTATTAAACACATCACATAAATCGACACGCCCACCATTCAGTGAAAAATATCCCCTTTTAGTTATTGTATGTTATATATTATCCCCCTTTGGTATCGGTCACCCCTATCGCCATCTTGCTAGTACATATGCCCCTCTATTCCAACGCGGGATAAGATGAACCGCTCCCCTTCCCTTTTTTATACTGGCATCACGTAAGGGGCACCAAACATATAAAACACATCACATAAATCAACATAGCCACCATAGAGTGAAACATATCCCTTTTTAGTTATATATTATCCCCTTTTGGTATCCGTCGCCAATGTCCAACTGCATGTACTTAAACCCTTATCATCTGTAGGGGAATAAATTGCCCGCCCCCCCTAAAAAAAAAAAATACAAAAAAATACAAAAATGAATGTCATGAACAGAGGAAAACAAAAAGAAGTTGCCCTTCTCTCCCGAGCCACTCCTTGTTTCTTTTATCAAGAGGCTTTTCGGTGTCCTTGGTATGGGTATAGGTACCCGCTTAATAAACCACTCTCCTTGTAATTCGGTCACCAGCTCCTGCCTTTCCTTCTCCTCTTCTGTCCATCCCGTTACCCTTATCTGAGGCAGTAGTAACTTCTGGAGAAAGGGCTGTGTATCTTCTGGGGTTCTAATAGTAGCTTGTAATCCATCTTTACTTGCAATTAGGCCAAACGGGAAACCCCATCTGTAGGTAATATTTTTTTCTCTCAGCAAATTAGTGATGGGTCTCAGTAATTTCCTTTTCCTGAGCGTAAGACTGGAAATGTCCTGATACAGATTGATTATATTGTCTTCAAAGCACAAACTATTGGCCTTTCTATATTCTTAGAGAATTTCTTCCTTAATTCTGAAGCTCTGGAGGCAGCATAACACATCCCTGGAAGCATTTGGAGGAGCAGCTTTTGACTTTGGGACCCTATGGGCCCTTTCAATTTCTATATCTGTGTCTCTGGGGAGTAGGCCTTTAAAAATTTGCTGTAGTGTAGGTAAGATTTTTTCCCCTGTAATTAATTCAGGTAGACCTCTTACCCTTATATTGTTCCTCCTACTCCTGTTCTCAGCGTCTTCAAGCTGCCTCTGCATCTCCTTGATTATACTGGCTTGCGCACAGATTTGGGAGTGTAGATACTTATCATTCTGCAGGAGCTTGCTCTGGTTACTTTCCAAGTCATCCGTGCGGGAAGCCAGACAGCTCATGTCCCTTTTAATCTCCTTCAAATCTTCTTTTACAGCCGTCGTCATCTCCTCCAGCATTGCTTTTATCTCTCCTCTGGAAGGCAAGTTTGCAAGGCAGGTCCGTATACTTTGCTGCTCTTCCTTCGCCCCACTTTCAGGATCTGCGGTATCACTCAGTGTTTCCGCGGACCTTTCTATCTCTGCATGCGCCGCCATTTTACCTGACAGGCGCTCCGGTTTCTTTTTGGCGAAGTCCTGAAGGAGCAGTGTATATTATTTTATATTTAAAATTGTTTTGGATTCCTGATGCTAAGGGCTAAGTCGATAAAGTCCATATTCCATATCATTCAATTTATCACCTTTATTTTTATTTTCTTTGGCCTCTCTTTCCATCACAAAACCAACCTAGTCCCTACGTATGTATAGAGGTAAAATTGGTTTTAACCACAGGTGATAAAATCTTAGTTAATAATTTCAAGTCTATCTTTAGAAGAGATATAGCTTTGTAATTTCCACAAGTCACTGGGTCTTTCCTAGGTTTTGGAATTAATGTTATGTATGCTAAGAGAAATTATTTATTTAAGGGTTTTGTGATAGATTAATATATAGTGGGAGAAGTCGTTAAGTTACCCAAATATTGTGAAGGTTTTATAGAATTTAGCAGTGCAACATCTGTACCAGTATTAGCTTTGAGAGTTTTGATTTCTATTAATTTTATTTCCGAAATAGGAGCCTCTAGCTCTTCCAGTTTTTTTGGGGGTATGATTGGGAGTTTATTCTTTTGTAAATAATGTTGTATCTTATCTCTAACCTGTATCTAGCTTTTTTGCTATGTTTCTGACATATAATTTTTCATAAAAGTTCCTAAATACAGCTGCTATTTTCTGAGGGATTAGATGAATCTTCCCTAAGGAATCTTTTATTTTATGAAAATTTAAATAATTTTCCAACCTTTTTTACATATGAGCTAAATTCAAATTTAAAAAGAGTTGGGAAGCAACACAAGCATGAAAAAGTCCATGGTGATGCCTAAAATGGGCTGTGTTTAGCTATTTGGTAGACCTTATATGGACTGACAGTCTTCAGAAGGCTCTTTGGCAGTATAACTGTTTTTTATTCAACTTAACGTTTCCTCCAGGCCTGGTATAAAAAAAAATCAGCACCTGCTTTAAAGCAACTGGGAGCAACATCCTAGGGGTTGGGGAGCAACATGTTGCTCACGAGTCACTGGCTGGGGATTATTGATCAAGATTGTCTAGACATCTTTGTAGAGTATATATAGTGTTTCATGACCATATAAAAGTACGAGGCTGAAGGCTGAGTATTTTTATACAGGTCATGGAACTCCGAGGTAAATTCTAATATCCTCATATTTTACAATAGGGGGTACTTTATTTATTATAATACACAAGTTTCAGTGAGTCATGTGATAGAAATGACATCACTACTCACTCTTTATAACTGATGACATCACTAGTCACCGTTTATAAAGATATAATTTACAAGATATTCGTGGCTTTTTTGTATTATATAGTGTTATCATGAGATGTAGTGGCAGAGATTAGTGCTTCAACTGCACTTTCAACAGCATCATTTCTATTTTCTATCTCGGTCACCCTGGAATAAAGGGAGGCAATCTCTGTTTTAAGGTTAGCTACATACTTTTTTAGTGTGGTTTTCATTTAACTAAAGTTTGAATTTGTTGGGAGGTTTTTTAGATAAGCCAGCAAAACTCCATTTGAGCTTACAGATTCATTATCTATATCTTCTGCAGGGTTGCATGCACGTCTCTGCACCATCTTGGATCCAGGCTTGTTAGTAACAGTGTCCATTAGAATGAAGATTCTTTTTTCATTTAAAGTTTTTGCAATAATATAGTAATAAAAAATAACATTTAAGTCATAATTATACATTATAATTATACATTATAAACAAACATATGACCAAGATAAAGCTGATAAAGAAAAAACATAATAAGATCAAAAAAATTTGTATAAGAAAAAAAGAAATCTTTCTGGAAACACTGGTTATTTGGAGCTTGAATTGTCTTATCATCTTCTCCTCCTTGTTCTCGCTTTTACCATGATTCCCCATGTATTAGGCTGAGCTTTGCATGTATCTGGATGGATGTTAATAGAGCTCTTCTACCTCATCTTCACCATGTTTGGTACTCAGCTCCTCATGTACGGTTTGTGCGCACTATGAATTTTAGGGATGGCCCCTAGTTCTTAAAATTGCAGTTTTCTACTATTTAGGATTACCCAAAGGCACATGCTACTAAAAAGTATATTATTATAAAAACTGTTTCTTTACATGAAACAGGGTTTTTTGCCATGTATCAGTTTCACTGTGAATTTCTGGGTTTCGCTGTTGGTGAAAAATTTGCCACATGGTGAGATGGCATGGCAGATTCACTCAACACAATCAACAAGACTTGAAAGTAAGGAAAAAATGTTTTATTGGTAGCCCAAAAGCAAAAAAAAATGCCAGTAAAAATGTCCATAGATTCTAATTTATTTTACTACAAAATTAGTCATCATCCAATTTCAGCAGTTCACGCCAGTATCCGGAGACTTTATTCAGTCCTTTATTCAGTTCCATGCTCAGCCCCTAATTTTAATGTGTAGTACCGCTAAATATAATCTTTAATTTCTCCCTAGTTATTTACTATTTTTTAACTATTGTGTATATTTAAGATCAATGAGGCTAAGTTATTATTACATGTGTGTACAAAAACAGTTGCAGAACAAAAAAAAGTTGGCAATAGACTAACGTGTTTTGCAAATATTTCACCACTTTGTGAATTTTCCTGTAGTTTTGTGAATATTCACTCATCACTAATCAACAGTTAGTTTAGTGTGGGTCCTGTATATGTATATATATTTTATATAAGTGAGCATAGTGATTTGTAAATATGCACTGGGGATCATTTGGAGGGCTTGAAATTGATGGGCTTTAATCTTTATCAGACTAAACTGACCATGAAAACATTTTTGTGGTGAAAAATCAGTGCTAAAAAATAACCATGTGTCACACATAATCTCCTATGTGGTACAAAATATTTGCAAATGGTATATAAAACACTATAATGAAACTAGTTGGTTGGAATTACCTAGTAATGTTAACCAACTACTGGAAAGATGCCTCCACATCACTGTGACAACTAGTCTTTTAGTATTTTAACCTTACTTTGGGGGGCTCCGGGTGTACTTTCCCTTAAAAATACTGGGTAACTATATGAATGTTGCACCTCTAGCTGCAAGCTTCGGGATTTTTAGTGCTGCTCCAGCAGAACTCTGCACTGAAATCCATTTCTCAAAAGAACAGATTTTTTTATATTCAATTTTGAAATCTGACATGGGGCTAGACATATTGTCAATTTCCCAGCTGCCCCAAGTCATTTGACTTGTGCTCTTATCAACTTCAATCACTCTTTACTGTTGTACTGCAAGTTGGAGTGATATCACCCCCCTCCCTTTCCCCCCAGCAGCCAAACAAAAGAACAATGGGAAGGTAACCAGATAGCAGCTCCCTAACACAAGATAACAGCTGCCTGGTAGATCTAAGAACAACACTCAATAGTAAAAACCCATGTCTCACTGAGACACATTCAGTTACATTGAGAAGGAAAAACAGCAGCCTGCCAGAAAGCATTTCACTCCTAAAGTGCAGGCACAAGTCACATGACCAGGGGCAGCTGGGAAATTGACAAAATGTCTAGTCCCATGTCAGATTTCAAAATTGAATATAAAAAAATCTGTTTGCTCTTTTGAGAAATGTATTTCAGTGCAGAATTCTGCTGGAGTAGCACTATTAACTGATGTGTTTGTCCCTCATAGCATTCAAAAAGACTAAAGGATTTTTTAACCATACAAATCATGCTGCTAGAATGTGATTTTGGCATCTTTAAAAAGCAAACTGCATTTATCATCTATACATAAGTTATAAACTTGGTGAAAGCACCTGAAAATCTGTCTTTAATAACTACATTAAACTTCTGCCACTGGACACATTCTGCTATACTTGCATAAAGTATAATTCAATTTTTATCTTAATGCTGCTGACAAGAGCAAGGATAGTGCCAATCAGAACAGACAGCTGCACTGGCTGTCTGGTCTGTCCTTATCTTAAGCTTTGAGGTTAAGATGCTGTGATAATGCAATTACCATAAAATTATACTGGTGTTTCTCATTTTTAGCTGATATTAAAAAAAATGTGGTACAAGAAGAATGTATGGACATGATTCAATTACTAAATTCTACTTAATTTCTACTTAACTAATTCACTTCCTCTAATCTACAGCTATTGCGGGAGAATCACTCTTATGGTAGTAGAGGCAGCACTTTTTTCAGATTTTTCCAGATAATGGAAACTCATAAAAGCAATCAAACCACGCACCCCCCAGGAGTCACCTAACTAACAGGTTGTTAGCCTCTATCCACAAAATCCTCTATAGGGTCTCATTTGTCACTTGAGCTGAACGTTCGTATTGTTAATATTATGTTATATTAATGTTGATACATAATGTTGATGGAACAGATCAGAAATCTACTGTGTAACCACCATTGCATAACTATTATGTAAAGAATTCTAATTAAAAACAAGTTGAAAAAAAAAGCAATCAAACCAATTTCTATGATGCAATATGTTACAGGGACTGTATTTGTGTGACAAAGTTACCCGGTGGTCTAGTGGGGAGGTAGAGACTCCTGCCACTCTCCTTGCCCAACATAAAGGTCTATGTACTTAGTTCCTGGGTGCGTTTTCTGTGTGTTCTCTGTTCTTGACCCTGAGTGTCCCTGACCTTGTCTAGTTCGCTGCCTATCCTGACCCTTGCTCGTGCACTGACGACTCTCTCGGATCCTGCCTTGTACTGCATTATTGGTGTGTTTGACTTGGCCTGTGACCTCGATTACTCTCAGGCCTCCTGAATCGGTACTGCTTCTCCTGATTGGCATCGACCCGGCTTGTCCCTCGACCACGCTTCTTTTCTTCTCTGTTTCAGTACTATGCTCGATTCCCTTGCCCCCCCTTCAAGCATGACTTAAAAGTGCATTAATAGTTTAATAAAAAAAATATTACATTGTGAAATGAAAACTCAGTCCAGGTTTGGACTGGGAGTCAAAATAGGCCCTGGCACACCAAGTACAAAGAAGCCCAAACAGGTCCCAGCATAGAGATTTTTTTAAATATTGAACAATTATTGAAGAGTTATTTTGCTGCCCAAGGTGACACAGCATTA
Organism: Xenopus laevis; assembly: GCF_017654675.1. Lineage (NCBI taxonomy): Eukaryota > Metazoa > Chordata > Amphibia > Anura > Pipidae > Xenopus > Xenopus laevis. Next base: position 36,756,266 of record NC_054377.1, on the reverse strand, counting down.
ACATTCCCAAATCTGGCCCACAATCCACTTCCAAAATGAGAAGTGCATATACTGTAGGCTCAATTTTGTTGAGAACATCTGGAAAGTGTTTCCCACAGATCACTATGGAGATTGGTTTCAGGTGGATAGTGTTTTGAGAGCTCTTGTTTTAAACCTGATTTCAAGGTCTACATGCCTTACGTAACCTAAAAACGATAGAGTGGCTACCTGAGGCAAATTACTCACCTCATGGCAGGAATGGACTTTTTTTGGTATATTTTTTTATTTTGTTTACAGAATAAACAGCAGTTTTTGATAAAAGCTGGACAATTAATCACACCTATTCAGCTTTTTGAGCAAAAGACCTTGAAAGAAAAAAGATTTTGATATTAAACGTGGATACCACATATACAATTTACCAAATTAAAAGACAGGTAAACTAGAACTAAATCTAACAACCTAACTACCTAATAATGCTCAGTGAATACTTAACAAGGATGAACAATACATTCATACAGCAAGGAATGAAATGTTATTATAAAACTTTAAATTCTGTGAACAAAATGGTTCAACCACTGCAGTTTAGATTATATTTGTAACAAGCCAAGAGTGTGTGATTTAAAGCTAGAGTCAATTAAATCGCAGGAATGGCCTTGGCATTGAATTTGTTTTGTCTTTTTCTAACTTTAGTATAATTAACATACAGGTATGGGATCCGTTATCTGGAAACCAGAAAGCTCAGAATTACAGAAAGGCCATCTCCCATAGACACCATTTTATCCAAATAATGAGAATCTTTAAAAATGATTAAATTTTTCTTTGTAATCATTATACTGTACGTGAGACCCCAACTAAAATATTAATATTCCTAATTGGAAACAAAAACAGTCTATTGTGTTTATTCAATGTTTACATAATTTTCTAGTAAATTTAAGGTATGATAACAGGTCCCATACCTGTATTGAGTTAAAAGGTTCCTGATTTTAGGGCTTTTAACCTAGTTTCAATCACTAGATATCTTATTGAGTGGATATATGGTGGTAATAGATTTACTAATCCGGAAACTTGAAATTCAAAACAAATCCCTTATTCAGAGACTCAGTGTTCACCTGGAAATTCCTGTTATCAAGCCACGATCTTAACCACACGCAGACTCCCTTTATGCCTCTACAACTCCTGTGGAGAAATCCCAAAATGGGCTATCCTTCCCCCCTCTCTCTTAGGATAAATAATTTACCTTTATTGATGAAAGATGTGGTAGAAGACAGAACAATCTGAAGCCAGGAGACCACTCTAATTACATGTTTATCAAGAGTGGATGGGTTGGAGTCAAAAATAAAGAATCTTTTGCTCTTCAGAAACACTGGCTTACTAGGTCATTAGTAGATTTTCTTGAGAATTCCGATTTAATCAACATTAATCTCATTTCCCAAAAGCTTTGGTCTGCAGGAAATCTGAAAAATCATCCTCTCAAGAAAGTGGCTGAAAAGTGGTCTGGCTACTTACATACTACAATTACTCCTTCCCAACTCTCATATTCTATTAGTAAATATAACAAGTATTTGGTGTCCGAAAATTGGAGAGTTCAACACTTTAAAATGGTTCACCTGGGTTATGGAAAATTGTATAAAAAGTATTTGTGTGTGGGCTCTCAGACCTATTGCCCAAAATGTACCCAACTAGATGTAAACTTATTTCACTACTTATGGGACTGTCCAAAAGTGAACAAGTTATGGTTATTCTTAGAAAAGTTTTTGTCTCTAAAACTAAAGCTTAACATTAAACTATGCCAAAAATCTGCACTATTACATCTGGACTCTCTAAGACCAGGTCTGAAGAGGCAGCCTAATTCCCAGAAGGATTTATTGTCAAACCTAATTTTGCTGTTTACAGCTGCTACAAAAAACTATTGTTCTTAAATTGGCTGTCAGAGTCCATTCCTTCAATGACTGACATTCTATCTCTTCTAAACCAACTTTGTTGGCAAGAAGCAATAAGGATAAAATCAGCACAACGACACCTTAAAAGATCATTTACTGAAATGTGGTCAATATTCTGGGATCAAATTGACACTAGCTCCAAATCACATACTTTGGACTTGCTACAATATTAAGCTAATCCATAAAGGTTCAAGAAAATGTATTAATTTTATTACATTTTATTACAAGTGTACTAGTTTAGAATTTTGTATTATTCGCTGAGTGTTACTTTAAGGTTAGGTAGTTTAGTAGTTTGGTTGTATGATTGGTGTAACTCATGTGTATTAATCTCTTGAACAATCAAGATGGCTCCACCTACTGTTTTATAACTGAATGAGATTCACTGTTCAGCCTTCATCTTTTGTCAAAGTTTCTGCTTGTTTAACTTGGAAAAACAATAAAAATTATGGAAATATCCATTATCTAGAAAGCCCCGGTTCCAAACATTTTGGATAACAGGATCCAACATTTCGGTTCAATACTAGAACTAGTATTGAACTAGTATTGAACTGAAACATTGGATTGAATAAACCTCATCTGACCTTTTTGGCATTATTGTAATCTACCTCGGAGTGCTGTCATATTACTGGGAGATATATATATGTAGGGATGTGAAAATCTTAGACACCCTTACACATTACAGACAGGCACATCCCTAGTTATATGGACGCCTAAAAGGTCCTTATGGGGACCTTATGCTTATGTAACCCCTGTAGTTCTCACAGTGTACACCAGATGGCACTGTGACAGAGTATAAAAGGTTTAGGAACCATGAGGTCTGGGTCCATTGCTTTAGCCCAACCAAGCAGGCTGTAACGGAATGGGTAGTGTTCACCTTAGGCACTTTGGCCCTAGTAATTAGACAGCTATTCAATTATAGATCACTCTAGGAGTGATAGAGAGGCTAAATAGTTGAGCAGCTCAAATCTCTGCCGAGGAGATTAGAGGGATTAAGATCCCAGGGTATTACTGACCCGGAGTAAGGACTAAATTGTTGAGATTAGGGATGATAGGAATTCCCCTAGTCTGTCACTGGAAGATATCCTGAAAACTGGGCAATACCCCTCACACGCTGCCAACTTACTCTCTGCTGTGTATTCCCTAGCCTGTAGGGATTCAGCCTATTCGTGCTGTGAGTATATGCTTCCTTTATGCTGCTGTGTTATTCTATGCTCCATTGTGGATCAATGTGCTTGATGATCTATGTGCTATTGTTTAATAAACACAGTTCTCTGTTCAACCGTTAAAGAACTACTGGCGCCCATCATTGTGCTGTCGCACCTAGTTACAGTTACCGTACACCCTGCCTCCACCGCGTTGCGAGGGCTTGCCCCTGAGAAAGAGAGCTCATCTGTGGTATCAGCCCACAAAGGAAAGTAGCTATAACTGCTAAATACAAAGCAGTTTACTATAGTGCTACACACACACACACACATATATATATTGTAAGAGTTTGGGTAGCTGGGATCAGTTTTCCTGGGGTAACACAGCCCACGGCACAAGCACAACTCATGAGAGTATAGTCTCTTGCTGGCAGTTTATTGTCTCTTGCAGAAAAATAATAAACAAAACAAACAATTCAAAATAAAATCCTTGCCACTTAATGGGCTTCTAACTAATACAGGTCAGTTTTCCTAACTAACCAGGAGAAGGCCTACCGCCTGTCTCCCCAAAACAAAGAACATACAGGAAGATATACAATCCCAAACCTTTTGGTGATTTCAGTCCCTTTCACACAGGCAGCTTTCCTGTGTCTTTTTCCCAGCCAGGAACTCTCCACTCTGGCTTGAGCTGCCTGTTTAATTAACCACCTGAGTTACCTCAGGACAACTCAAAACACCCGGGCTGGACTAGCAGTCCCGGAACCACTCTGTTAGGAACCTGGGGCATAAATAAGCTCCGTCCTGGACTTTCCCAGGTATCCTAGTAGTGACCTCACCACATACCCCCCCTCCTTGTTTCAACCCAATGGTTGGAACAACTGAGGCCCAACAGGAATGAACCCGGGACAGGGCATCAACATTGCCCATTTCTGACCCGGGCCTATGTTTCACTGTGAAACAGTAGTCCTGCAGCGTGAGGAACCAACGATTCACTCGTCTATTGGTCTCCTTCTTTTGGGCCATCCATTTTAGAGGTGCATGGTCAGTAATAAGGTCAAATTTTCTGCCTAAGAGGTAATACCTTAAGGCATCTAGGGCCCATTTTATGGCCAAACACTCCTTTTCAATTGTGGCATACTTCCTCTCACAGTCATTGAGCTTCCTGCTTAAGTACACCACTGGATGCTCTTCCCCGTTATAAAGCTGGGATAATACTGCCCCTAACCCCACATCTGATGCATCTGTCTGGACCACAAAGTCCTTTGAAAAATCTGGGGAATACAAGACTGGTTGTGCACATAATGCATCTTTGAGGGCCTGAAAAGATTTTTCTGCCTCAGGGGACCACTTGACCATGACAGAGTTTTTTCCCTTTGTTAAGTCTGTTAAGGGAGCAGCCAAGGTGGCAAAATGAGGAATAAACCTTCTGTAGTAGCCAGTGATACCCAGAAAAGCTCGAACCTGCTTCTTATTAAGAGGGCGTGGCCACTGTTGAATGGCTGCTGTTTTATTTACCTGGGGTTTTACCACACCTCTGCCAATGGTGTAACCTAAATACTTGGCCTCCTCCAAACCAATGGCACATTTCTTGGGGTTGGCAGTAAGGCCTGCTTTACGGAGGGAATCCAACACAGCCTGAACTCTGTGCAGGTGAGACTCCCAATCTGTACTGTGTATCACCACATCATCTAAATATGCAGCCGCATACTGTTGGTGAGGTCTTAATATTCTATCCATGGCTCTTTGAAACGTGGCAGGGGCATTTTGTAGGCCAAAGGGCATTACTCTGTACTGGAAAGAACCGCCTGGAGTGACAAAAGCAGTTTTTTCCTTGGCCTGTTCCGATAATGGTATCTGCCAATACCCTTTTGTTAAATCTAATGTTGTCAGATAACGAGCAGTACCCAGTCTGTCTATGAGCTCGTCTACCCTAGGCATTGGGTAAGTGTCAAACTTGGATACTGAATTAAGCTTTCGAAAATCATTACAGAACCGCCAGCTACCATCTGGCTTAGGAACAAGAACAATCGGGCTAGACCAGTCCACTATTGGACTCTTCAATTACCCCTAAGTCAAGCATTTTGCCACTTCATCAGCCACAGCTTTTCGTCTAGCTTCGGGAATCCTATAGGGTTTGAGTTTAACACGCACTCCTGGCTCGGTTACAATCTCATGCTCAACAACGGGAGTCTTTCCTGGGAGGTCAGAGAAAGTATCCCTATTCCTCATTAAGAATTCTTTTACCTCCTGTTTTTGGGAGGTGGACAAAGTTTCTGCAATGGTAACCTCAGGGACCAGATGGGTCTCGTGAGTGTCCTTAGAAACAGCATAGGCTGGTACTGCAATTAATGATGCCCTGTCTTTCCAGGGTTTAAGTAAATTAACATGATAAATTTGTTCTGGCTTCCTCCTGCCAGGTTGGTGTACCTTGTAATTTACCTCCCCAACTCTCTCAATTATTTCAAAGGGTCCCTGCCATTTTGCAAGGAACTTACTCTCCACCGTGGGGACCAAAACTAGTACTCTGTCTCCAGGTGAAAAGACACGTATTTTAGCATTACGGTTGTATATCCTTTGTTGGGCAGCCTGGGCTTGGGCCAAGTTTTCTCTTACAATGGGCATAATTGAAGCAATTCTGTCTTGCATTTGTGATATGTGTTCAATTACACTCCTGTGGGGTGTCACTTCCCCTTCCCAGGTTTCCTTAGCTATGTCTAAGAGCCCCCTAGGATGTCTCCCATAGAGTAACTCAAATGGAGAATAACCTGTAGAGGATTGGGGAACTTCCCTAATAGCAAACATAAGATAGGGTAAAAGGCAATCCCAATCTTTCCCATCTTTGTCCACTACCTTTTTCAACATACTTTTTAGGGTCTTGTTAAAACGTTCCACAAGACCATCTGTCTGAGGGTGGTAGACAGAGGTTCGCAATTGTGAAATTTTAAACAATTTACAGAGTTCCTTAGTTACTCTGGACATGAAAGGGGTACCCTGATCGGTGAGGATTTCTTTAGGGATCCCAACCCTACTGAACACATGAAGCAATTCTTTGGAAATGGTTTTAGCAGAAGTGTTGCGCAAAGGAATAGCTTCCGGATAGCGAGTGGCATAGTCCATGATCACTAAGATATATTGGTGACCCCGGGCAGATTTTAACAAAGGGCCCACCAGATCCATGGCTATTCGCTCAAAGGGTATTTCAATAATTGGTAATGGGATTAAAGGACTACGAAAATGTGGCCTTGGAGTGGAAATTTGGCAAACAGGACAGGACTCACAGTAATCCTTTACCTGCTGATAGACACCAGGCCAAAAGAATCTCTGTAAAACTCTTTCGGTAGTTTTTTTCACACCCAAATGTCCCCCCATTACATGACCATGGGCAAGATCCAACACCATTTTTCTGTATGGTTTGGGTACCACTAATTGTTCAATCACCTCATTTGATTTTTTTGATACTTGGTATAGTAGATCCCCTTTTAAAGCCATGTGAGGATAGGATAACCTGAGCCCTGGCTCAATAGGTTCCCCGTCAATTATTTTCACATTTTCTCTAGCTTTTATAAGGTCAGGGTCTTTTAACTGTTCTGTACCGAAATTCTCTTTGTGTACATTCAAATCAGAGAAATCCACAACACTGTCAATAATACCCGACTCACTGGTTTCCCCACTAGGGTTTTGACCATCTTCAGGGTCCTCCAAGTCTCCTGCTAATACAGAGAAAGGGAAAGCTGGGGTTTCCTGAGGAGAATCCTCTGAACCTGTTAGTTCTGAATTTTCTATGGGCACAGGTCCTTCAACCATTGCATCAGAGCAGGGAGAAACTGATTGATTCCAGAGATCCCAAAACTGGGGAAAATCCCTCCCAATTATTGCGTCATGCAGAAGGTGTGGTACTACCCCTGCAGAGTAAGTCACTGTACCAAGGCCCGTTTTAAACTTTAGGGTTGCCACAGGATACTCCCGTGTGTCACCATGAATACAAACCACACCAACCCTTTTTGACTGGAACTTAACAGGGCCTACGGAGTCTAACTTTACCAAAGTGACTAGACTACCGGAGTCTAGCAATGCAAGCAATTGTTTCCCATTCACACTCACTTTACACATTTGCTTTTCCTGAACCGGCACCGCAGTGCAGGCAACTGTAGCAAACAGGGACTGGCGTCTATTCCTGGAAGAAAAATCACATTGCATGGGATCATCAAGCAAAGGGCAATTTGCTGCAATATGACCAAAATCATGGCAACGGAAACATTTAACAGTCTCGGAATTAAACCTAAGAGTCTCAGACTTTCCAGTTTTAGATTGCCAGCCTCCCGGGTTTTTGCCAAAATTCTCTCCCTTTAAGGGTGATTTACTTTTACCACCACCGTGTCCCCATGAACAGTCTTACCCATTGCCAGGGTGTACCTCCCTTTCAGGTGTGGAGCCCGGAACGATGCGGGAGGGGTGCCAAAGTTCTCAGCGGCAAAGTACCTTTCCACTAACTCCACAAGGTCATCTGCAGTTTTAGGGTCTCCATGGGTCACCCATTTGCGCAGGGCAACAGGAAGGGACCTCAGGTAGCGATCCAGTACCACCCTCTCAATAATCTCAGGTCCAGTCAAGGACTCTGGCTGCAACCATTTTTTCACCAGGTGGATCAGGTCAAACATCTGGGAGCGTGGAGGCTTCTCCGGGTGATAAGCCCAGCTGTATACACGTTGGGCACGAAGCGCCAGGGTAACGCCAAGCCGGGCCAGAATCTCTTTTTTCAGTTTCTCATAATCCTTGGCAGTAACAGAGTCAAGATCAAAATATGCTTTTTGCAATTCACCGGTTAGCAGGGGTGCCAAAAGACCTGCCCACTGCTCTTTAAACCAACCCTCTCTTTCGGCGGTCCGCTCAAATGTAGTGAGATATGCCTCCGGATCATCCTCTGATGTCATCTTTTGGAGGAAGCGGCTTACATTGATTTTGGGTACATTGCTATGTACTACTGCAGGTGGCTCCTGGGGTCTCTGTGCCAACTGTTGGACCAATCCTGTCAGTACCTGCCGGTCTTCCTCTGCATCTTCTGCCAGCTTTTTAAACATGGCCATCATCTGCTGTTGCTGTGCCTGTTGTTGAACCATTGTCTGTTGCTGCAACTGTAGGACCAGCTCCTTATGGCGGGCTTCCGCTTGCTGCTGTGCCTGTTGCTGGGTGGCATTAGACAGCATTAACTGTTTCACAATCTCCTCCATGCTGCACAGTTCTTATGGGATAACTACCCTTTAATTCACAGTCTCTGCAATATTATACTGCCTTTTGTTGCTTTATTTTGTGCCAGAGCACCCTCCACCATATGTAAGAGTTTGGGTAGCTGGGATCAGTTTTCCTGGGGTAACACAGCCCACGGCACAAGCACAACTCATGAGAGTATAGTCTCTTGCTGGCAGTTTATTGTCTCTTGCAGAAAAATAATAAACAAAACAAACAATTCAAAATAAAATCCTTGCCACTTAATGGGCTTCTAACTAATACAGGTCAGTTTTCCTAACTAACCAGGAGAAGGCCTACCGCCTGTCTCCCCAAAACAAAGAACATACAGGAAGATATACAATCCCAAACCTTTTGGTGATTTCAGTCCCTTTCACACAGGCAGCTTTCCTGTGTCTTTTTCCCAGCCAGGAACTCTCCACTCTGGCTTGAGCTGCCTGTTTAATTAACCACCTGAGTTACCTCAGGACAACTCAAAACACCCGGGCTGGACTAGCAGTCCGGAACCACTCTGTTAGGAACCTGGGGCATAAATAAGCTCCGTCCTGGACTTTCCCAGGTATCCTAGTAGTGACCTCACCACAATATATATATATATATATATATATATATATATATATACACACACATACAAACCACTTCACTGGTGTAACTGATATGGCAAAGTTAACAGAACCTACACTGGCAACGAAGGTTCTAGTATTGAACGTTGGATTGAATAAACCTCACCTGTCATATTTCTGAGATATTTAATTTTGTTTTGGACTGGCACACGGACTGTTCCTGCTTATAGTTGTGCATTCCATTCAATGGTATGTATGTATATATATATATATATATATATATATAAATATATTTCACCAAATAACAGCACTCCAAGGAAGTAAATAACGCCAACTGCAGCCATTTTAAATGTCCTGACCATTCACTGTTATTTTCTTTTCCCTGACGAAGGCTCCAACATGGAGCCGAAACATTGGAACTAATAAACCTGGCATATTACTAATCTTTTTTGGCGTTATTTACTTCCTTGGAGTGCTGTTATTTGGCGAAATACATTTTATCTATACTCAACTGGCACCCAGGCTTTGACCTTCTCATGGAGTGCGTTCCAATATCGATTTTTATATATATATATATATATATATATATATATATATATATATATATATATATAGTTAGAACACTGTTATTCAATCCTCAGATGTTCCCCCACATGTGTTTTATCAAAATTAGCCAGCACTCATGTTACCAAAAAGTGCCTGGGCGCAATCATAAAATATAGAATAATCAAACAACATTGTCCGCACTCTCAGGTCTTAAAAAGTGAAAAAGTTATTTATTAAAGAGAACTGCATTTCGGCTAGCACTCTAGCCTTTATCAAAGTGAAAAACATGCTGTGTGTCTAATAAACACCAAACGGTGGGAGTGCATGGAGTGACATCATGAAAATCTGAATAAATAAGTAATATCATGTGGCAACACTAAAATATCTTATCAAAACAAAGATATACTTTTAAAACCACAAGATATTCCAATTAAAAAAACTATTGTAGCTCCATATAAACAATGTGCTATATACTACTTTGTGTTAAAAATGCTCATATGCAAAAGTTATCGAGAATCGCTGACAAACACATTCTACATGTTACATATATTCTGTCTCCATAATTATCATAAATTCAAAATGTTTGTAATCATAATAGAGGGCACCAACTAACAAGAGAAAATAGCATAAGATTTTACATGGGGTCTGGCACTACTGCATGTACAGTGTTTGCACTCTTACCGGATTAAAGATACTGTTTGGGTGCAATGGTCAAGATTTGTCATACAGCTTAAAGGAGAACGAAAGGCAAACGTTATACACTACCATCCTTAAAAGTTCATATGCCAATGACTGTAATCGCTATAGTTTTAACTCACCAATCTGCATATTAAATTAGAGAACCGTCTTTGATGTTTCCAACTCATTTGGAAGAATGCAGTTGCCATCTTGAGAAAGGAATATATGCTCCTCTCTCCACGCTTTCACTAATGTGTATGCGCGAAAAATCATTCCCCCTGACCCCAGGCGCACGTCATAGATAGTTGTGGCCAGAAAACATTAAAAACACTTTTCCCCCTCGCTGCCTTGGTGCTGCCTGGTAGCTCCTGCCTGCATGATTAAGAAGCAACGATCGAGAGATGCGTTGCTTGCAAACTGATTTACAGGTACGTGTTTACAGGGGTCAATGATGACGTGCGACTAGCTTAATTTGCATGCGCGTCATCGTAGAAGGGAAAAAAGAATGCGCAATGGTATCTAATTTTTCCTAATGCGCCTCATCGCTGCCTCGGGCAGCCTGTAGGAAGCTTGCTGTGAAAACAGTGACGTCACTGGATTCCTTCACTCACATTCTCAACAGAGCGTGTTTCTTGCTGCTAGACACCAGGGACAGCAGATTAACTCGGCCCTGTAAGTGCTTCTTCTAACAGCCTTATCAAACAGCTTTATTTATTTTTTAGCTTTTGTTGTCCTTTAATAGAAAGACCAGCACGATTTCTGTGTACAATAAATTGCCCACGTGCACCTTTTTTATTTGGTGCATGTGGGCAAGGCTTAGTTTACATACTAAACAAGTTAGCCCCAGCACTCTCAATATATAACCCTCTGAAAAAATATTCTTGCACAACTGACCTGTAACTTTCTTAAAAAAAGACACTTTTAGTTACAAAGTTTGTACAAAGCATGCATAAACTGACGTGCCCTATCAAGGCAGTGTCCATGCGTCAGTCCTATCCTAAGTGAAAAAATAAAGTGTTACCTTTGGGGGGAGAAAGACCATACCTGTTTTTCTCTTTATTTAGCATGATCTCTTCCAAAGACACCAATGGGCCTGGGTTGGGAGAGCGAACATTTAAGGAGAGAGCCACCTCCCCAAAATATAAAGTTTTTTAAAACGAAACAAGCTGAAATGCCACTCCTCAACTTTCTTATTGGGTGCACATAGGCAAAGCTTAATTTACATACTAAACAAGTTAGCCCCAGCACTCTCAATATATAACCCGCTGAAAAAATATTCTTGCACAACTGAACTGTAACTTTCTTAATAAAAGACACTTATAGTTACAAAGTTTGTACAAAGCATGCATAAGCTGTCCATGTGTGCAGACTACACACCATTAGCCAAAAACGTAAACCTGGGTGCTAGTCAGAGTAAATCAGATAGTAATGCAAGGCGACAGCACTCCAAGGATTTTAAACAAAGATGAGTGTCAAACAAAAACCAGGTTTATTGAATCCGACTAGTGACAGAGCATCCGCATTCATATGCTGGTTCCCAGGTCTGTGCTCTACTGTATACTTGAATTCCTGGAGTAAAAGGAACCATCAGGTTATACTGGCATTTAACCCTTTGTTTTGTTTTATCCAGGATAGGGAAGCATGATCGGAGATCAATCTGAACCTCCTTCCTAAAAGGTAATAATGGAGGGAATCCAATGCAAGAAATTCTCGCTCCACTACTGCATAATTTTTCTCAGCTGGAGTCAGCATTTGACTGAGAAAAACAATGGTATGCTCTTCCTCATTAATGAGCTGTGATAGAATGTCTTCCAAACCAACATCAGAAGCATTTGTCTGGATCAAAAAGTCCTTTGAGAAATGTGGAGCCACCAAGATAGGGTGGTGGCAAAATGTGTATTTGAGCTGAAAGGCTTTCTCAGTATCTGTGTTCCACTTAATCATGACTGACTTTCACCCCTTTGTTAGGTCAGTCAATGGAACCGCTTTGGTGGCAAAATTGAGTACAAACGTCCCGTAGTACCCAACCATTCCTAGGAATGCTCATACCTGCTTTTTGATTTTAGGACGAGGCCAGTTCTGGACAGAATCTTGTTTAACTGTGGTCTTACTATCCCTCTTCCCACAATGTACCCAAGGTACCTTGCCTCATCCGTACCTCTGGCACACTTTTCTGGGTTCATCGTGAATCCTCCCTCTCTCATGGAGTCAAGAACTGCCTGGACTTTAGGCAAATGGGACTCCCAGTCCCTACTAAAGACAGTGTTATCCAGGTAAACAGCTGTGTACCTCTGATGAGACCTCAAAAGCTTGTCCATTGACTTTTGAAACCTAGCTTGGGCTGTTATATTGAAACTGGCCATCTGGAGTGGAGAATGCTGTTTTCTCTTTTCCTGCCTGGGTTAGGGGTATTTGCCAATACCCCCTTTTGAGGTCTAAAGTGGTAATATAATGGGCATATAACTGTGTCTACTTATAGACAGGCGTTAAATTTTGAAATTTCTATGAGTTTTCTGAAATCATTGCAGTTGGGCTTGGGTACCAACATGATGGCGCTTGACCATTCACTCTTTGACTCTTAAAATTACTCCTAACTCCAGCATTTTTTTACCTCCTCTGAGACAGCCTTCCTGCAAGTCTCTGGAATGCTGTAAGGCTTGAGACACACCTTTACTCCTGGCTCTGTAATTATGTAATGCTCTATAACATTAGTGATCCCAGGAAAATCTGCAGAAACGACCTTACTTGCTAGGTCTGGGCTTTTGACAATGCAGTTGCCACCAGGACACTGTCAGCATTAACCTGAGACTCAAGTCTCCCACTAGCCAGTGCCAAAACTGGTTCTCTATCCCTCCAGGGTTTTAACAAATGTATGTGATAAATTTGCTATGGCTTTCTCTTACCAGGTTGGTGAACCTTATAGTTTACCTCAACCACATTTTCTACAATTTCAAATGGGCCCTGCCATCTGGCTAAGCATTTGCTCTCTGCCATGGGGATCAACACTGCCACTCAATCCTCCACCTTGAATTGCATCACCTTAGTGGACCAGTTGGATACCCAGTGCTGAGCCTTGTTGGGCACTTTGCAAGTGTTCCTTAACACCATCCTGCATCACTCCTGCAATCCTTTCCCTCATTTGAGAGACAGACTCCAAAACACTTTTGTGGGTAGTAGCTTCACTCTCCCAAGCCTCATTTACAATATCAAACAGGCCTGCCCCCGAACACCAACTCAAAGGGGGAGAACCCTGTGGATTCCTGAGGCACCTCCCAAATTGCAAATAAAAGAGCAGTTAATAAACAATCCCAATCTAGTTACCTCCTCACAAGCTCACATTCAAGACTTTGCAAGGGCTGCACCCCTCCTCTGGAATTCTCTCTCACAGTCAGTCTGACTTTCTCTTTCTCTTTCTACTTTCAAAAGATCTCTTAAAACACACTTATTTAGAGAAGCCTATACTTACTCTGTTTAGCAACCAAATGCAATACCATATGCTACATCTCTCACCTGCTTATTTTAGATTTTGCCCACTACCACACCTTGTGTCTCATTCCCTTCCCCTTTAGATTGTAAGCTCTTTTGCACAGGGCCTTCCTCAACTTTTGTACCAGTACTGGTTGTTATGTACTGTATGTCATTCTACTGTATATGTTATATGTATACGTAATTCTCCTCTCAAAGGCAAAACAGTGGTGGGGATCCCTACTTTCTCATGCTGCAATACAGAAACACACCAGCTGGTGGCATTAGGTCACCAGCTTAACTGCTTATGAGCTGTCATCTGCGCTCCACACTACCTATGACACTTAGCCAGATACCACAGATCATTCCATCAGCACTTGTGCGCTTGTAAATGCAGAATAAACAGCAACGGCAATCCAGATACTACAACAGGGGTGTCAGAACATTATCTAATCTGCAGGAGGAAGATCAGGTCATGATACAAAGGCCTGGTTAAAAATAGATGTGCCACTTCTAAGTTACAAGCTCCAAGATCATACCTGGTACAAACTGATGATAGTGGTATACAGACAGAACTGTAGATATTTAATAAAAAAAATGAACACCACTGTCTACAAATAGTTTAGATGATGACTTGGAAGTAACTGAAGGTCAATGGCAAAATGGTTCGCAAGTGCATTCAACAGGCGTTGAGTTGACAAATACTGGTGCAGTTGCAGCACTACAGAACAGCAACATCAAAACTACAACATGTGGTCGAGTAGTGAAATCACCTCAGTGTCTGATCTTTTGAATATGCTTATTTTACAGCAACAATTATGTTTTAATGCTACTGTTATCATATTTATATTCTTTAGCGCTTTGCCTGCAAAGCATGTATTGGATACATGCTGGATAAGTGCTCTAAGTGCTAAGAATGCATTAGATACATAGTAACATACTGTAGTAACATAGTAACATAGTAAGTAGGGTTGAATAAAAAACACGTCCATCAAGTTCAACGACTAGTCCCTGGATCAACTTGTACTATGAGCTATCTCCCATAACCCTGTATTCTCTCACTTGCTAAAAATCTATCCAACCCCTTCTCAAAGCTATCTAATGTATCAGCCTGTACAACTGATTCAGGGAGAGAATTCCACATCTTCACAGCTCTCACTGTAAAAAAAAACCCTTCCAAATATTGGAATCATCGGAATGGGTGACCTTGTGTCAGCTGGAAAGACCTACTGGTAAATAAAGCATTAGAGAGATTATTATACGATCCTCTTATATATTTTATACATAGATATCATATCTCCCCTTAAGCGCCTCTTCTCCAGCGTGAACATCCCGAATTTGGTCAGTCTTTCCTCATAGCTAAGATTTGCCATACCTTTTACCAGCTTAGTTGCCCTTCTCTGTACCCTCTCTAATACAATAATGTCCTGTTTGAGTGATGGAGACCAAAACTGTACAGCATATTCTAGATGGGGCCTTACAAGTACTCTATAAAGTGGAAGAATGACCCCCTCCTCTTGTGACTCTATGCCCCTTTTAATACAGCTCAAGACCTTATTTGCCCTTGATGCTGCTGACTGGCAATGCTTGCTACAGCCATGTTTAGCGTCTACAAAGACTCCAAGGTCCTTTTCCATAATGGATTTGCCTAGTGCAGTCCCATTAAGCGTATAAGTGGCTTGGATATTTTTACATCCCAGGTGCATGACTTTACATTTATCAACATTGTATCTCATTTGCCACTTAGCTGCCCAGATTGCCAGCTTGTCAAGATCCTATTGCAAGGATGCCACATCCTGGATGGAATTAATTGGGCTGAATAGTTTTGTGTCATCTGCAAACACTGATACATTACTTAGAATACCCTCCCCTAAGTCATTAATGAACAAGTTAAATATAAGTGGAACCAATACCGAGCCCTGAGGGATCCCAGTAACAACCTTACTCCAAGTATAGAATGTACCATTAACAACCACCCTCTGTACCTGATTCTGTAGCCAGTTTCCTATCCATGTGCAAATGACTTCATTAAGCCCAACAGACCTAAGTTTAGAAAGCAGTATTTGTGGGGCACAGTACCCAACGCTTTGGCAAAATCCAAATAGATCACATCTACTGCCCCCCCCCCACGGTCCAGCATCTTACTTAACTCACCATAAAAAGCAATCAAATTTGTCTGACATGACCTATCCTTCATAAAGCCATGCTGATTGCTGCTCATAATGCCATTAACTAGGACAACATTTTGAATGTGATCCCTTAATAAGCCTTCAAATAATTTGCCCACCACGGATGTCAAGTTTACTGGCCTATAACTACCAAGCTGATATCGTAATCCCTTTTTAAATATTGGAATAACATCAGTTTTTCTCCAATCCATAGGCACCATACCAGATGAAAGCGAATCAGAGAAAATCAGAAATAGGGGCTGGTCTAAAACTGAACTAAGCTTTCTTAGAACCTGGGGTGTATGCCATCAGTCCCTGAAGCCTTGTTTACATAAATTTTTATTAAAGCTTTATGAATCATATCCTGAGTCAGTCACTGACTAGATTGAGCTGAGCCATTAGTGCAGCTATAAAGTGAGCCTGGGAACTCGGACTCCTCTATTGTATACACTGAAGAACAGCTGATTTAGCACATTTGCCTTTTCTGTATCTGTTATAACCATACTGGTACTATTATTTAATGGAGCAACACTCTCAGTCTGCAACTTTTTACTATTAATATATTTAAAAAACTTTTTAGGGTTAGTTTTCACCTCCATCACAATTAACTCTTCATTTCCTTTCTTTGCCTTTCGGATTGCTGATTTACAACATTTATTACAGTGTTTATAGTCATTAAATGCAGCTTCTGTCCCAACAGATTTGTAGTTTTTAAATGCCTTTCTCTTCTTTCCTATTAACTTCTTTACTTCTGTATTAAGCCACATAGGATGATTCTTAGAGCTTCTACATTTACTCCTTAAGGGAATAAATTGAGAACAGTAATGATTTAATATCATTTTAAATGACAACCATTTCTGTTCTGTGTTTTTAGCTGAAAACTTAATGCCCCAATCAATGCTCTGAAGGGCAGCCCTCAATGCACTAAAATTAGCTTTTCCAAAATTCATGGTTTTTGTTGCCCAATGTATATATTTGTTTTTTGCACCAGACATTAAATGATATAACATTATGGTCACTATTACCCAGGAGTTCAATGACTTGCACATTTATATAAATTCTGGTCATTAGAGATCACTAGATCCAGAATAGCATTTTTTCTGGTTGGCTCCTCAACAACTTGTGCCATAAAATTGTCATGCAACAAGTTTATAAACTTGTTCCCATTAACTGATCCGGCAGTACTGTTGCTCCAGTCAGTATCTGGGTAATTAAAATCCTCAATTATCACTACATTACCCAAACTAGCAGCCTTTTCTATTGGCATCAGGAGCTTAGCCTCCTCCTCACTTACATTAGGGGGTCTATAGCATACGCCTACGATTAATTTGCTGGACTCTTTACAATTGGTGAAGAACTCCACCCATAAGACTTCTGCCCCCTCATTTTCTAACATAACCTCCTCCATTATATAAACTTTTAAATCCTGCCTAACAACAGACATACCCCTCCTCCTTTTCTATTGCCTCTGACACTGATATTTACTGCCCAGTCATGCGACTCATTCAGCCATGTTTCGGCCACACCAATCACATCATATGTGCACCAGCACCAGCACCTCCAGCTCTCCCATTTTACCAGTCAGACTCCTTGCATTTGCAAACATACACGTAGCACCCTTTTATGTGTGCAGACTGTTTGAACATTATAATGCGGGGCTATAATTAGTATTAATGGACAATGGATTACAAAGTTGCTCCCCTGATGTGATAAAACATAAACTGCAAATGTTTGATATTTCTGGAGGCAGAACTGTTGCTTGGGGTTAAGAACTACATTTCCAACAAGCCCTTGCTACAGGAAGTGCACGGAGACAGCCAATAGGAGCCCAGCCCAGAGAACCGGAATGGGAGGGGGATTAACCAGCAAGGAGTACTGTGCTATGCTAGAAGACTTGGTGACTGGGACAGTTATGTTGCAGCCAGTTGTAGTGATTAGCCAGAAAGAGAAGCTGTCACTAATCTGCAGAGGTAGACACTGCAGTTTTGCTGAAAATTGGTTCCTGTTATTCCCTGGAGGGAAAGTGCACAAGGTCCCAGTAGCCAGTGTGATCCTGTGTTATGGCCTTCCAGTCAATTTGATCAGGACAAAGTTACAGTGAGAGGAGAAGCAGAATTCCCTTTGAACTGTGAGTCACCTTTAACCCCTGCCTTGCCATTTTGGGAGATTACTATTCATATAGTATCTGTGAGACAGTGTGGCTTCTATGGACAGAGGAGCACCTAAGTTGCTGGATGTTTCCACAGTGCCCAGATGTGTCTCCCTCATTATTATAGTCATCATCTGAGAGTGTTTCAGTGAACCTGCAAAGCTATTGAGGTGATTTCAGGGATTACACAGCCATCTCATCCACCTGCAAGGATTGTAAGTAAGGCTGACAGCATTGTTTTCATCACAAGGGGCCCCCACCGGTGTACACTATATCCAGCTGGCAACTTGTCGGGGGGGAACTTAGGTGTGCACACCAGGGTTATGCTGGGGCTATTCTTATTGAAATATCATTGTTGTTACAGTAATACGTTACCTATTTTACTCCATATCTAACCTTTTCTTACAGCTTCAGCTGTTTAATAAAATAAGGTTGGCCTGTTGCATTGCCATTCTTTTTTGCCTGTTCACTGGATCTGGGGTGTCACCAGTATACTTTGCAAGATAATGCCCAATTTCATAACACACTCACGTGTGTGCTACATACATGCAATTCTGATACCATATTGAACATATGACATGTGGTCCTCCCTATCCTTAACAGTACCCCCTGCCAAATCTCCTCCCCCATTTTCCCTTTCTTTGCCCACAATCTCTTCTAACCTGTCTTCCACTGAATCTTTTACTGAACCCTCCCCCCACCATCATCATTGAGGTGCAGTCCATCCCTAGCAAAGAGCCTGTAGCCTACTGAGAAATAAGCCCAGTTCTCCAAAAACCTAAAACCCTCCTCCCTACACCAATCTCTCAGCCACGCATTAATCTCCCTATGCTCCCACTGTCTCCTTAGCGTTGCTCGTGGCTCAGGTAATATCTCTGAGAAAATTACCTTGGAAGTCCTCGCCCTCAGCTTTGCACCTCGTTTTTTAAAATCATTTTTGAGGACTTCATCACCTCCTCTAACTTTGTAATTGATACCTATGTATACCAAGACCGCTGAGTCTTCCCCAGCCCCTCCCAATAATCGGTCCACTCGTTCCACCACATGCCGAATCCTAGCACCAGGCAAGCAGCAGATTGTTCGGCATGTAGGGGCCTTATGACAGATAATAATAATTGAATCCCCTATAACTAAAACCTGCCTTTCCTTCCTTGCACTCCCCCCACCACCCGTATTAGAATCACTGCCTCCCAGGGTGCTCTGAGAGTCAGCCTGCTCCATACACGTCAGTTCAGAGTTTTCCTCCCCAGCATCTTCAGCCAAAACTGTGAATTTACTGTTTCGGACAAGCTGTGGACCAGCCACCCTACTCTTCTGTCCCCTACTTCCAATCCTGACTGTCACAAACCTTCCTCCCTCATTAGCCTCCACTGCCTCCGTACCCCCCCCCTTGATTGCTGCTGCTCTCAGTGCTGCAAGTTTACCCCTTAGAGTCTGCAGTTCAGATTCCAAGATGAAAACCCACGACATCTCTCACATGTAAATACTTTCTGTTCTTTTAGAGCATTACCCCCTCCATCAGCCATTGCCCCCTTCTACAGAGGGTTATGCTGTGACACAACCCCCTAGGCAACAAGCCACGGGGGCTGCCACGTAGATTCTGTGATGCAATCATAGCAGGGCCCAACTTCTTACTAGCAATGTTGCTGAAATAAACAGAGAAAGAAGTTCCTGACTTCAGCACCCCCAGTGCCCGCCCACTCATTTCCTGCTGCAAAGGCTCTTCAGATCCTGGGACCCTCAATGCTGCCAAGCACCCCCTTGTACACAGAAAAGGTGGTTTTTCGTTACACATTTACACACACATGCATTTATACATACACACACTTTACTGAAGTTAGCTTTTTTTTGCTTTCCTGGCTTTTTTTGCTTTCCTGGCTTTTTTTGCGTACTCTTGCACATATTTACACATACATTTACACACTTTTCAGAGCTGTACACAAGCACACAGGTATACTTTTTTTTAGTGCTTTATTTTATCATTTTGCCTCTTGTTTTTTTCTCTAAAAACTGTTGATTTCCCAGTGTGACTATTGGATCAAGTGTTCTGACCACTAACCATACTGTTGGATCATGTATTTTATTTTATTGAATTTTGTTTTTGATTTTATTGCAGTTATATGCATGCATAGTTGCTAGTTATGTTTATTTTAGCATTGTTTGCAGTTTCATAGTTTGGAGTAGAAAGACATAATTACCCATTTTGAATTTGTCAGAATTTGTATTTTCCGTAAATATATAGTTTTGGGTGGTTCTTTGTTCTGTTAGGGGGTCTTGGAGGCACAAAATACGCAGTCAGGGGACTTTGTTCACAGAAGGAGAATTGGCAGCTGAAAAAATTCATATGCACTATTTTTATTTGGGGTCCATATATACCACCCATTTTGGTATCTATGCATATTGGGCATCACACTGTTCAGTAGAATATTGGCGTTCATATTTAGGGTGGTTTACCATTGCATGTAAGAAATTGGGTGATATAAAAAGTTGCAAATTGCAATACTTTTAGCCTATTTTCAGAAATGTCATAGAAACCGCTACCTTTAGCAGTTTCATAGTTTGGAGTAGAAAGAAAACCTAGCCCGGAGACTGGCAAAGGTATGTAGCAATACTTGACCAATGTGGCAATATATATGACCAAAAACTTCCTAATGTATGTACACAGAAGTGTACAGGACTTACTTCTGTGCTCTAAGAAGGGAAGGAATGTCCGCAGCATAATTTACTTCTGTGAGTGCTGCAAGTGAAGAAGGAATGTCCACAGCGGTAATTTACTGGGTCCTGTGTGTTGTGTGGCTGATCTGCATGCTATCTTAACCGTTCACAGCACTGAACGAGTTAAAGCGAGCTTAGGAATAACCGCTGTGGCATTCCTTCTCCACTCGCAGCACTCACAGAAGTAAATTACGCTGCACACATTCCTTCCCTGCACAGAAGTAAGTCCTGCAGAGGTCTGTAAAATCCTCAGTACAGCAGTAGAGATGTAGCGAACGGCGGAAAAAATGTTCGAACATATTCGCGAACTTGCGTCAAAAAATGCGAACGGTTCGCGAAAGTCGCGAACCCCATAGACTTCAATGGGAAGGCGAATTTTAAAAGCTAGAAAAGACATTTCTGGCCAGAAAAATGATTTTAAAGTTGTTTAAAGGGTGCAACGACCTGGACATTGGCATGCCAGAGGGGGATCAAGGGCAAAAATGTATCTGAAAAATACATTGTTGACACAGCGCTGCGTTTTGTGCTGTAAAGGGCAGAAATCACACTACGTCACTCAGGTGATGTTTCTGGACACGGAATGTGAAAAAGCTCACACAGCTAGGTGGCACTTGGTTAAAGACTGGGCAAACAATGCCTGCAAGGGCAACGTATACAGTAGTGGATACGGAATATATTATTGCTGCTGTAAAAACATCACTCAGGTGATGTTTACCGACACGGAATTATTATTGTTATTTAGACAGAATGTGAAACAGCTCACACAGCGAGGTGGCACTTGCATACCTCCCAACTGTCCCTCTTTTGACCACTCAACCCCCTGTCCCTCTTTTGTACTGGAAAGTCCCTCTTTTCTCTGCACTGAACAGCCAGAAAAAAAACAGTTTCTAACTTAATTGGCTTTTGGCAGAGAGCTCAGAACAGATAACAGGTGCAAATAAGATACTTTGTAACAATTTTGACTCTGGTTGGTGCTGGTAGTGGTGAACTACTAGGAGGAGCAGCACACCAGTCCCTCTTTTCTCTGCACGGAACAGCCAGAAAAAAAAAGTTTCTAACTTAATTAGCTTTTGGCAGAGAGCTCAGAACAGCTAACAGGTGCAAATAAGATACTTTGTAACAATTTTGACTCTGGTTGGTGCTGGTAGTGGTGAACTACTAGGAGGAGCAGCACACCAGTCCCACTCCCCAACACAGCTAGACTAATAGCACTGGGCTCTTACAGTAGCAAAGTAAAAAAAACAAAAAAGAAAATAAAAGCAGTCCTTACAAGGACTATTGGGTTATTACAGCAGTCAGCAGATGAGATCAGAAGCAGTGCCCACAGCAGCTACATACAGAGCACTGCAGTAGAAGGTAGATTACTAGTCAGCAAAGCTAACTAACCTAAACTCACTGTCCCTCAAATCCCTGCAGAGTTCTGTCCCTACAATACAGAGCAGTATCAAGTAGATTACTAGCCAGCAAAGTTACTATCAACTGTCCCTCAAATCACTAAACAGCTCTCTCCCTACACTAGCTCTTCCAAGCACACACAGGCAGAATGAAAAAACGCTGCAGGGCTTCAGTTTATATATGGAAGGGGAGTGGTCCAGGGGGTGTGGGGGTGGTCCAGGAGGGAGAGCTTCCTGATTGGCTGCCATGTATCTGCTGGTCTGGGGTGAGAAGTCAAAAATAAGCGCCAGCTAAGGCGAACCCAAATTGGCGAACGTCGCGCGACGTTCGCGAACATTCGGCGGACGCGAACAGCCGATGTTATTAGTTTGCGGGCGAACAGTCCGCGACATCCCTATACAGCAGCAAGAACTAGCTTCCGGTTCAGCAGTCTAGGCAGAGATGTGGAGCGCCGCACCTCGGATTTCGCAGAACCGCCCTTTTCGCCATTCTACAGTGTACATCCGGAAGCAGAAATTTAATATGTTTTTTTGGACAAAGCATTGAATATAATAAACTTTATGCACACTAGAGCTGCTATTGAAGCAGTTTAGAGTGGATTTGTCACATCATTTTTTTTAGTGTTACTGTTCCTTCAAGCTCAGATTAATTAATTAATTCCCCTATTGTAAATAGGTCTGTCTGTCCCCAACATTTACAAAATTAAATGTCCAAAATCAGGGGGGGAAATTGGATTTTGAAAATAACTTGTAATTAAGGGACATTGCAATATGTTTTAATGTGTCACATATTCTTAAGGTCAGTAGGGAGCAGGTCTTTCATAGTAATACCCTTGTTATTATAAGACCAAATGCGAGAATTAATAGATATATCTGAAGAAGTCATGTTTTCACACAGTAGGGGGGTTGGCATGACCAGGCTGTCCTCCCTAATACGTAGGGAGGACAGAGCAGTGAAACAATGGCTGCCTTATCGGCGGGATAAACTGCAACTCACTGCAAGCCGTTACACAGTGGCTACCAAGCAGGTAGATCAAACTATAACTCACTGCAAGCAGTGAAACAATGGCTGCCTTATCAGCAGGATGAACTATAACTCACTACATGTGCAGTAAAACAGCAGCTGCCACACGAGTGATTAAACCAGCTACACTGCAAGCGCAGACAACATAATATTATAGTGATTCAGATACAGCCACTGCTATTAAGTCATTACAGCACAGAGAAGCCACTACAGCTAAAACAGGCAAAGGCTATTGTTCCATAATGTCACAAAAAAAAAAAATCTTCATTAATAACCAGATCCCAGGTTTCGGGCTCCTCTCAACGCTCATCTGTTACTGATGCAGCCACCATTGCCCGCGCAAAAGGAGAAATCCCTACACTGGACATAGCTAAGCACCAGGTACTCTTGAAACGTATAATACACTTAATCCCCAAACTCGACCCCAAGGCTCAGATAATGCTTCTCCTTGGGAGAGTTATGCTATGGGTCCACAAAGCAAGGGACCAGATAAATGGCCCTCACAATGCCCAGAAGCAAGATCTCAGATGGGTCATAAGATGCTTGCTGTGGAAGTGTACACAAACCAGTCTGTGTGAACAGCATGCTGACAAACACACTAGAAAATGGACACCCATCCATTTTTTCACCATGCCACAACAAGTTCCTAATACAGGAAAAACCTTACAGCGCCAGCCTGGTGCACGTACCCCCAAACATTTCTGATGATAATCTCACCTGTGACAGTGATCAAGATCATTTGGGATGCACAGTGTTCCAGAGAACAAAAGAGGATAACCAATTGGCAATCACAGGACATCACAGAGTACCGTATGAGGGTGCACATCTTTGGCAACAGTCCTTCATCTGCAGTTGCGATCTATGGACTCTGCTCAAGAAAGTGAGGTAGAAGTATAGGTCAGGTGGCAGGCAATTAGTAGAAAAAGACTTCTATGTAGATGACTGCTTAAAATCGCTACCTTCAAGTGAAGCTGCAATCAGTTTTCTCAAAAGCCCGCAGGAAGCACTTGCCTGCTCCAACCTCAGGCTTCACAAAATTGCTTCTAACAGTAAAGTAGTGATGGAAGCCTTCTCTTCACAAGACCATTCAAATGATCCAAGAGACTTAGACTTGGAAGCTGACTCTTTGCCCGTGCAACGGAGCCTCTGGCTTCTGTGGAAATTAAAGTCTGATACCTTTGCCTTCCAAGAAAACAGGGAAGAAAACCCCTTCACTCGCAAAGGTGTCCTGTCCACAATAAATAGATTTTATTATCCTTTAGGATTCACTGCTCCTGTCACCATGCAAGGTAAAGCACTTTTAAGAAACTTAGCCCTTGAAACATCTGATTGGGACACCCCACTGGCTCCTGACAAAAATGATTTGTGGGCAGAATAAAGAAGTTCTCTAGCAACTCTTTCCAACCTTTGTGTTACATGTCCATATGCCCCAATACCTTCTACAGAGGAACAAAGCCAAACACTTTGTGTGTTCTCTGATGCTTCTGTCAAAGCCATAGCTGCTGTAGCATACTTCAAACCTGTGGACATCAATGGACAATGTCACATTGGGTTTGTTATGGGCAAGGCAAAACTGGCACCAATTCCTGAACACACCATACCCAGACTAGAACTCTGTTCTGTGGTTCTAGCTGTAGAGCTAGCTGAGCTCATCACATCCGAGACAGGCACAGAGCTCAAAGAGACTGTATTCTATATTGACTACAACCCTGCAGACCATGCTGCCAGAGCTGTTGCTGCAAACCAGCTTAAAGACACGTCTTGGCTCACAGGACAAGCATTCTTGTGCATCACAAGAAACAAACCTATCCCTAAGGACAGCACTTTAAGGAAGCTTCACCTCGACTAAACTGGCCTACTGAGAGTAGGAGGCCGTCTCGCAAACACCTTCTGGGACAGATGGAGAAAGCAATACATCTCCACTTTGCAAATGGCAAACTAACAAGCCCAACCTTAAACCTGGTGATGTTGTTCTGTTGAAAGACTGTCAGTCACAGAGAGACGAATGGCCCTTAGGTCTTGTCACCAAAACATTTCCAAGTGAGGATGGGAGAGTCCGCAAAGTTGAAGTCAAGACCTCCAAGCAAGGAGAAACAAAATTGTTCCTCAGACCAGTTTCTGAACTGACATTAATTATTACCTGAGGAATAAAGTGGTGGCATGTATAGATACCAGACGGGGATAGTCATGTCTCCAGCATAAGCTGTCACCATGCTATCATATTTCACAATTCATTTGCTGGGAGCTCCCTTCGCTGGATATTTGTTGTAATTGCACAAGGCCATTTCATATTTATCCTGCACCTCCACATCTGCCAGCACCCCCAGAGACATTTCATGCCAGCTAGCATTTTGATGTTGCATTTAAATGCATATATGTTTATATTGCACTGTTCATTGCAATCTATTTATCCTATTTTCTGTTATTTGTTACAGTTTCCCCTTGCCATCCACTAAAATCTACAGACTTCAGTTCACAGTCTCTTTATTGGAGTGTGGGGAGGTTTAGCTGCACAATAGAACAATAATATTTTTGTATCTAAAGTACACCCAAGCCTAACTTAGACAATGCAGTCAAAACTGATCTGGCAATTCAATGACTTTTTTTGACCATAAATTAAGTTATGAAACAGACTTTGGATGTCTTTCAGTGTTTTTGACGGCATTGTAACCGGCAAAAGTTTCAAAAAGGTATAAATACTTTGGCAAGACATTCATTTTAATTGCTGTAATCCTGTTAAACCAGGATATCGGATATTGTGACC
The DNA here is from genome assembly GCF_017654675.1 of Xenopus laevis. Lineage (NCBI taxonomy): Eukaryota > Metazoa > Chordata > Amphibia > Anura > Pipidae > Xenopus > Xenopus laevis. Next base: position 36,730,495 of record NC_054377.1, on the reverse strand, counting down.
ATTTTGTAAGCCTCTTTGTGGCTGAATTTATAAGAGGCTTGAAATTATAATCATATAAGGTTTTTTATAGGTTGTAATTTGGGTTCCCAAATAGATAATAGAGTCTTCTCTCCATTTATAATTAAAATTAGCTTTCAACACCTGAAGATCTGTTGGGGCAATGTTGAGGGATATGCCTCTGATTTAGATAGGTTTAGTTTATAGCCAGAAACAAACTAAAATCTTTTATCAGATCATGTAAATTAAACGGATTAGTCAATGTTAGGATGACATCAACTACGTGAGATTGAGTGGCCCTGATTATCTGGAGATGGGTGAGTCCAATCTGCTATTTGGGAATAAACCATATAAAAATCTCCCCCTATTACGCTATATGAAGACTCAGATTGTGTAATTTTAGCGATCATTTTTTTAACAAAGCAAATTTGATGACTATTAGGTGAATAAATATTCAGTAAGACCACTGAAGCATTTGCATATTTATCCATTAACAATAAATAATGGTCTTTAGGGTAACTGAAAGTCTGATTGACTGTTAATGCACAATCTTCATGAATAAGTATGGCCACTCCCAGGCCTGGATTTGTGGCTAGGCCACATAGGCCCGGGCCTAGGGCGGCACATTTTTGGGGCGGCATGCCGCCCAGCCGCTCTGTGCTCCCCAGCCTGTGCTCCCCAGCCTGTGCTCCCCAGTGCTCCGGCGCTCGCATGCTGGCGCTTTTGCACCAGCATGCGGTAGTGCAGGCGGGCGCTAGGACCGTGCGGAGCGCACGGCCTAGGGGCGCCCGCCCAGTGAATCCGGCGCTGGCCACTCCTGCTTTATTAGTGGGGCCTGAAGCATAAAAGGCTATTGGGTTGTTTTTTGACTACAACTTACATGTACCATTATTTGTTAAGTGTGTATCTGAAGGTGGAGAAGAACTTAGAGCAAGTTTAGTTGACTGTAGCTGTGAAGGACCCTTCAATGTACTTCATTGTTGTTGGATCAGCAGAGTAGATTTTTCAGGCTGCATGGAGTGTTGAGGTAGGCTAAATTTTTGAAGGTTAAAAGGAATTTAGAGCCATTGGATGGACTTTGCAAGATGTATGTATATATGTCCAAGACAATTTACCACCAGCTTGAATGGGTAACCCCCATCTATATGGAATGCTAGGTTCCCTCATTTCCTGTGTGATAGGTCGTAATTCTCTTCGATTTGCAAGAGTGATCTGAGAAATATCACGAATATCTGGAGCTTGTGATTGAGGAATTTGTTCTGTTTAGTTGCTCGTGTCTTAGCTAGCAGAGTTTCCTTGCTTTGGAAATAATGGAAATAAACAGCAATATCCTGTGTGGGTTTGGTGGTGGGTGGTTTCGGCCTAGTGAACGATGGGCCCTATCTAAGTTTCTAAGGTTCCTCTGATAAGTCTGGACATATAGAGGGGAACAGGTCTTGTAAATATTGTTGAATTACATATAAAGGGACCTCCTCAGGAACACCCCGTATCCGTAAATTTTGCCTACGAGATCTATTTTCTAGATTTTTGCACATATTTCTCAACTGCACCACTTAAGGTAGGAATTATGCTCTTCCATGGTTATTAATTTTGAGGCAATATCATCTGAAAATGTCTTCAGTTTATCTGTATGTTCACCTAGATCTGTAATGTCTCTGTAATTCTTTGATCGCTGAAGCTACTGCGCTGGAGACTGACTGGGTAATTGCTGTTATCAATGCTGCCTTTAAAAGATGTAGTTGTGTGCTTAATACTTTGGCAGTTACTGGTGTATCAATGAGAAAACCACGCGCACACTCAGGCCCTTCGTGAGGTAATGCTGGTGCCCAGGACCTGAGGGAGACGGCACTCCCAATGGATCAAAGAAAAAGAGAAAGGTCTGGCACACAGAGCAGTTTAAACCGGGGTGCAACCCCTGGTGTGTTTATTGCATCAACAACGTTTCGGAGGGCGTTCCCCCTTCGTCACCTGACGAAGGGGGAACGCCCTCCGAAACGTTGTTGATGCAATAAACACACCAGGGGTTGCACCCCGGTTTAAACTGCTCTGTGTGCCAGACCTTTCTCTTTTTCTTAGTTACTGGTGTATCCTCAGGTATCCTCTTGGCTGTGTAGCTGTGTGGTGCAGTGGCGATGATGCAGGTGGATTTGCGCTACCCACCGAGCCGTTAGGAGAGGCATAGGGTAGAGTGGGAGTCGCAGGAACTGTTACGCTTATCCAGCTTTATACATATAACCATATCATATAAATGAGCCCCACTGTATCTTAATGACCCTGTCTGTTTGCTGTTAAATACACCATGTAACTCCGCTTCTGTAACAAAACATAGGGCACTTTCCTGTATCCTAGGCCTTAGGGCTTGTATAGACAAGTGGTTCTTTTCGCATGATGACGCATGTAAGTGCTGAACGCAGGTGGAACGTAGCAAATTGAGTTCCACCTGCGTTTGGCACTTACATGTGCATTAAGGAAACATTGCCTGCATCTGGACCTGCGCTCCCTTGCGGTTGAACATTTTTAACCTGGGAATGCAGGGGAGTGCAGGAAGAACCACTTATCTGTATGAGTCCTCAGCGATCTTAGGTGAATCCCTGCTCTAAATTCATTTGAATGGTCTGGCACTTCCCTATTTAGCACATGGAATACAAAAGCACACAGACCCCACTCTTCCTCATTGTTTGGACCTTAATTGTGCTTTCCTGTGATTGAGTCTAGGAGCTTTGTACTAATTGTATCTAAGCCGTACTGAGCATTGTTTAGCCATTAACATGCCCTCAGCTCATTTGCATTTAAAAAGCACAAGGGTTTGTTTATATTGACTGGTTCACACATGTAGGACTTTTCTTGGGGAGAGGCCTGTTAAAGGTGCATTGTCACTTCCTTCATAGTTCACATGTGCAAACATCCCCCCCCCTTGATATCTCTGTATTGCAAACTGTATAGTGTGTGGCTGTCAGATGTTGTCATGGAAACCATACTGGGGAAAAACCCAGTGGGCCTCAGACCCAATCCCTACCTGTAGATTCTTTTGCTACCCCTGCTACATCCTATTGAGAATTGTGCACAACTGCATTGATTTATACCAGGTACAGACTGTGATTTAAATAGGCCTTGAATTTCAAGTACACAGAGGCCCAAGTGCATGACTTAATTTTGTCCAAAAAAGAAACACAAATGCCACCCAAAACACATTTTATATGCAACTCCCATCTGATTTGTTATCACTTGTATGTACAGTTGTACTTGTTTTGATGTATCAGGTGCAACTGTGCCAGACTGAACTCTGTCCATATCCACAGTGATCCTGCAATGTGTAACCCTAACCCAAAATTGCACTTTACACACTTTATGCCATCAGAAATTGTTATAGGCAGGATTGAAAGGACACCTACATAGGATGAACCCTTTGGTGTCCTTTCAATCCTGCAGAAAACGGTTTAGTTTGAAAAACACTTCCATATTTCTCAAAGAATTGTAATAGACTTTAACATTGTGCAACTCATATTGTCTACCTTTAGTGCTTTATTCCCTGTTATTCTCATTGTACAGGAGATCAGTGCACCACATGGTGTGGCTACTGTGTTATTAATGAGACGCAGTTAAATCGAATTATTGAATGAATGTGTCATACTATAATAAAGTAGCATTTTTAAATGAACATAGTAACATAGTAAGTAAGGTTGAAAAAAGACATGTCCATCGAGTTCAACCTTTTTTTTTTTTATTAACTACCTATCTGCCAGTTGATCCAGAGGAAGGCAAAAAACCCATCTGAAGCCTCTCCAATTTGCCTTAGAGGGGGAAAAATTCCTTCCTTACTCCAAAATGGCAATCGGACTAGTCCCTGGATCAACTTGGACTATGAGCTATTTCCCATAACCCTGTATTCCTTTACTTGCTAAAAAGCCATCCAACCCCTTCTTAAAGCTATCTAATGTATCAGCCTGTACAACTGATTCAGGGAGAGAATTCCACATCTTCACAGCTCTCACTGTAAAAAACCCCTTCCGAATATTTAGACGGAACCTCTTTTCTTCTAATCGGAATGGGTGACCTCGTGTCAGATGGAAAGACCTACTGGTAAATAAAGAATTAAAGAGATTGTTATATGATCCCCTTATATATTTATACATAGTCATCATATCACCACTTAAGTGCCTCTTCTCCGGCATGAACATCCCCAATTTGGCCAGTCTTTGATGCTGCCGACTGGCATTGCTTGCTACAGCCAAGTTTATCATCTACAAGGACTCCAAGGTCCTTTTCCATAATGGATTCGCCTAGTGCAGTCCCATTAAGGGTATAAGTGGCTTGGATATTTTTACATCCCAGGTGCATGACTTTACATTTAATCTCATTTGCCACTTAGCTACCCAGATTGCCAGTTTGCCAAGATCATGTTGCAAGGATGCCACATCCTAGATGGAATTAATTGGGCTGAATAATTTTGTGTCATCTGCAAACACTGATACATTACTTACAACACCCTCCCCTAAGTCATTAATGAACAAGTTAAATAAAAGTGGACCCAATACTGAGCCCTGGGGGACCCCACTAAGAACCTTACTCCAAGTAGAGAATGTCCCATTAACAACCACCCTCTGTACCCGATCCTGTAGCCAGTTTCCTATCCACGTGCGAACGCCTTCATTTAGCCCAACAGACCTTAGTTTAGAAAGCAGTCGTTTGTGGGGCACAGTATCAAACGCTTTGGCAAAATCCAAATAGATCACATCTACTGCCCCCACACTGTCCAGAATCTTACTTACCACATCATAAAAAGCAATCAAATTCGTCTGACATGACCTATCCTTCATAAAGCCATGCTGATTGTTGCTCATAATGCCATTCATTAGGACAAAATTTTGAATGTGATCCCTTAACAAGCCTTCAAATAATTTGCCTACCACAGATGTCAGGCTTACTGGCCTATAATTGCCAGGCTGAGATCGTAATCCCTTTTTAAATATTGGAATAACATCAGCTTTTCTCCAATCCATAGGCACCATACCAGATGTCAGTGAATCTGAGAAAATCAGAAATAAGGGCTGGTCTAAAACTGAACTAAGCTCTCTTAGAACCCGGGGGTGTATGCCATCAGGCCCTGGAGCCTTGTTTACATTAATTTGTATTAAAGCTTTTTGAATCATATCCTGAGTCAGCCACTAACTAGATTGAGCTGAACCATTCGTGCAGTTATTAAGTGAGCCTGTGAACCCAGACTCCTCTATTGTATACACTGAAGAAAAGAACTGATTTAACACATTTGCCTTATCTGTATCTGTTACAACCATACTGGTACCATTATTTAATGGAGCAACACTCTCAACCTGCATCTTTTTACTATTAATATATTTAAAAAAACTTTTTAGGGTTAGTTTTCACCTCCACCGCAATTAACTCTTCATTTCTTTTCTTAGCCTTCCGGATTGCTGATTTACAACATTTATTACAGTGTTTATATTCATTAAATGCAGCTTCTGTCCCTACAGATTTGTAGTTTTTAAATGCCTTTCTCTTCTTTCCCATTAACTTCTTTACTTCTGTATTAAGCCACACAGGATGATTCTTAGAGCTTCTACGTTTAATCCTTAAGGGAATAAATTGAGAACAGTAATGATTTAATATCATTTTAAAGGACAACCATTTCTGTTCTGTGTTTTTAGCTGAAAACCGAATGCCCCAATCAATGCTCTGTAGGGCAGCCCTCAAGGCACTAAAATTAGGTTTTCCAAAATTCATGGTTTTTGTTGCCCCAGTATATTTTTGTTTTTTGCACCAGACATTAAAAGATATAACATTATGGTCACTATTACCCAGGGGTTGAATGACTTGCACATTTGCTATAAGTTCTGGGTCATTTGAGATCACTAAATCAAGAATAGCATTTTTTCTGGTAGGCTCCTCAACAACCTGTGCTAAAAAATTGTCGTGCAATAAGTTTATAAACTTGTTCCCATTAACTGATCTAGCAGTACCGTTGCTCCAGTCAATATCTGGGTAATTAAAATCCCCCATTATCATTACTTTACCTAAACTAGCAGCCTTTTCTATTTGCATTAGGAGCTTTGTCTCTTCCTCCTCACCTACATTAGGGGTCTATAGCATACTCCTACGATTAATTTGCTGGATTCTTTACAATTGGTGAAGAACTCCACCCATACGACTTCTGCCCCCTCATTTTCTAACATAACCTCCTCCTTTATATCTGCCTAACATACAGACATACCCCTCCTCCTTTTCTATTGCCTCTATCCCTCCGAAACAAAGTATAGCCACTGATATTTACTGCCCAGTCATGCGACTCATTCAGCCATGTTTCGGCCACACCAATCACAACATATTTTCCTTCCAACACCAGCAGCTCCAGCTCTCCCATTTTACCAGTCAGACTTCTTGCATTTGTAAACATACATTTAATACTGGTACCATATTGAACATATGACATTTGGTCCTCCCTGTCCTTAACAGTATCCCCAGCCAAATCTCCTCCCCCATTTTCCCTTTCTTTGCCCACTATCTCATCTAACCTGTCTTCCACTGAATCTTTTACTGAACCCTCCCCCCCACACCTAGTTTAAAATCTCCTCCAACCCTCTAGCCATCTTCTCTCCAAAAACAGCTGCCCCATCATCATTGAGGTTTAGCCCATCCCTAGCAAAGAGCCTGTATCCGACTGAAAAATCAGCCCAGTTCTCCAAAAACCCAAAACCCTCCTCCCTACACCAATCTTTCAGCCACGCATTAATCTCCCTACACTCCTGCTGTCTCCTTAGTGTTGCTCGTGGCTCAGGTAATATCTCTGAGAAAATTACCTTGCAAGTCCTCGCCCTCAGCTTTGCATCTAGTTTTTTAAAATCATTTCTGAGGACTTCACCACCTCCTCTAACTTTGTCATTGGTACCTATGTGTACCAAGACCCCTGGGTCTTCCCCAGCCCCTCCCAATAATCTGTCCACTCGTTCCACCACATGCCGAACCCTAGCACCAGGCAAGCAGCAGACTTTTCGGCATGTAGGGGCCTTGCGACAGATTACCCTATCACCTTTCTAATAATTGAATCCTCTATAACTAGAACTTGCCTTTCCTTCCTTGCACTCCCCCCACCACCCGTATTAGAGCCACTGCCTCCCGGGGTGCTCCGAGAGTCAGCCTGCTCCATACACGCCAGTTCAGAGTTTTCCTCCCCAGCATCTTCAGCCAAAACAGCGAATTTGCTGTTTTGGACAAACTGTGGACCAGCCCCCCTACTCTTCTGTCCCCTACTTCCCCTCTTGACTGTCACAAACCTTCCTCCCTCATTAGCCTCCACTGCCCCTTCTCCTCTCCCCACTCCACTAGCCCCTGCCAGTGGTTGCTCTGCGAGCCGCCTGTCATTCCCCTCGTTTGCCGATGCTCTCAGTGCTGCAAGTTCACCCCTTAGAGTCTGCAGCTCAGATTCCAAGATGAAAACCCACCGACATCTCTCACATGTAAATACTGCATGGAACTGCTGCTCCAACACCACATACATGTGACAAGACACACACTGAGTAATACCAGCAAACCCACTCATATTTACACTGGGTACTTACAGTCTCCCAAATGTAATTCCTCACCAACACCTTTTTGGTTTTAAACGCCTTAAGGTTTTTAACGCTGCTTAACACTTAATTCACATGCAACACTCGCTAAGCAGCTCCCACACTCTCTTTGCCTTCACAAGTTTAAGGTTTCAACCAGAGCACACAAAGCCTGTTCAGAATTTACCTGATTAACCCCTCCCCCTTAATTAGAAGAAAGAGGGAAAGGAGAGAGAAAAAAAAAATGCTATTTGCTACCATTTTAAAAAATGTTCCCCTAAGACCTCTAAAGGTAAAACACAAAAAAGAAAATAAATGCACTTAATGTATCAACTAGTTTACCCCAAAGAGAGAAAAGAAAAAGCTGTTTGTCTCAGTCAGATAACTCACAGAACACACAGCAGTCAGTTATTTGCACTTACTCCCTCCTTGCACCCAGCACGCACAGCAAACACCAACGCCTTAAGGTTTTTAACGCTGCTTAACACTTAATTCACATGCAACACTTAGATCACATGAAACACTCGCTAAGCAGCTCCCACACTCGCTTTGCCTTCACAAGTTTAACAATAACAAAGGACATACTTTTAAATACCTAGGAATCCTTATACATACAGACCTCACTGTACAGTATATACATATATACATACATACACAGCACATGAAGAATACATTGACACAATTGTCTACTTTACGTTAACCCAAATTGGAAGAATCACTATATGTAAGATGATATTTCTTCCTAAATTCCTATACATATACACTATGCTATATCCCAAAGTCTACCTTACGAATAATAGACTGCATACAAACAGACCCCAATGGTAGCCAGAACTATATTATGCACCCCTGTAACAAAGCTAGGCCTATCAATGCCCAAATTTGACATTTACTACCTTGCACCACAGGCAGTTCAGCTACCGAAAACCTACTTATGCATTATCCAGTTCATTGTCAAAAAAAATCAGTGGCTTTGCACTGGATGGTTCCCTCTCCTCCTACACTCGCCAAATGGATAAAATTAATTGACTCCCAGCTGGAACTTTACTAACCTACTTAGTCAGAGGCTGCCCACAAAAGTGTGACAAGATATGGAACCTGTGGCTTGACTCACCAGCAACCACAGTCTTGTAACACTGCTTATACACACTCCAATTCCCCCTTGCTATTCTTCCCTCTTTTTTCCTTCTATTACTATGTGTTATAAATAGTGGCATAACTATAGATGGCCCTGGGAATAGGGGGATCCGGAACGCGGGGTCAGTTTCCTCTAAAGAATGATACTAACCAAGAATTTGTGTGCCTGGTTGTGCCAGTGCCGGGCCCCTTCAACAATATTTTTGCTGGGGGGCCCGGCACCATGTAAATACACCCCTGGATATAAATAAATAAAAAATTACAATTTAAAAAAAACACAAAACCTCAAAACTCCAAAACCTATTTTTTGAAAGTACACATTCAGCCAAATCGAACATGGGTAAAATTGTCAGTTTTTAGGAAAATACACATTCTGACCGATGGGTAAATGCATCTTTCTATTTCAAACTACCAAGCTGCAAGGCTAAGCAGGACATAGCGGTTGGGGGTCCAGGAAGCTCGTGCAGCAGTAGGACACATAGATTTCATGTGGCTGTTGCTGCCTTTGGGCCCCTGGCCACTTGATCCCCCATTGCCTAGGGGCAGGGGAACCAATGGGGATGGAGCGAGCATCACAACATCATCTGGCATCACAACTTCACTGTCCTCATTGTCAAGAAACATTTTCACTGCTTTAAATGAAGGTCCAGTTCCTCATGTCTAAAGACACAGCCGCTTGTTATTTGTTTCTTTCTGTATAAAAAAAAGGTTCCCCCCCACTATCTTTCTATAATGTTCTGTAGATATTATAGAGTAATCCTTTAAGTTGGCCTACACAATGCAATGCACAAAGTACAGTTACCTGGCACCATCTTAGATCAAAGTTGGAGTAAGTTTTTGCTAACAAATCATAGTTACATAGTTACATAGTTAAATTGGGTTGAAAAAAGACAAAGTCCATCAAGTTCAACCCCTCCAAATGAAAACCCAGCATCCATACACACACCCCTCCCTACTTTCACATAAATTTTATATACCAATACCTATACTAACTATAGAGTTTAGCTATCTTTATCTTTCGCTGAAACCCAACCAAATCCTAGACCTTCTTCTTTTGCCATCATTATTGATATCATGACCATCAAGCCTGTAAATTCAGCTCACTGTATGGGGGTTATGCTTGACCAGTCTACACACTCAAATCATAGTAATAACATTGTCAAAACCTGCTTTTTTCCATTACAATATTGCCAAAATACAAGAAGTCACTGCTAAAACACAAATCCATGCCCTTATGCTAAGCCATTTGAACTATCACACTCTCCTAATAGCTGGTCTCCCAGACTCCCTTCCCTGAATCTTAAACTTCTATAATCCCCTGCTAGGCTAGGTTTAATCCCTGGTAAAATGGTTAGCATGGCTGCCTGTTAAAGGACCAGTAACACCTTTTAGAAAACCTAGTCTCAATCAATAAGCTTACTTTGGTAATGTCCAATATGCTGCTGCATCCTGCTTTCAAGTTAGGAATCTGAAAAAAAGTAAACCACCACTTTCCCATGGAGTCCAAAGGGCCCCTCCATCTTGTAACACCTGAAGCTTTTCTACTGTAGAAGCTTTTCTAATGTTTTCCTTCTCCCCTGCATGCGCGCTGCCAAAAGCCACTTCCTTGTCTTCGGGTCCTGCTTTGTGACACTTCTCCCCTTATTGCTAGTTCACTTGAAGCTAGTTTCTCATTTGTGTAGACAGTTTATTCCTCGCACAGCGATCCCCACAGTATCTCTCACCAAACGTTCCCTTCAGCATTTCTCTCAAGATGGCTTTCCCTCCTCCAGCCCTTCTGTCAGCCATGCTCTCTCCCCCAGCCCTTCTAGTAACTGTGCTCTCTCCCCCAGCCCTTCTGAAAGCCGTGCTCTCTCCCCAACCCTTCCAGCAGCCTTGCTCTCTCCCCTAGCCCTTCCAGCAGCCACACACAGTGCAATGAAGACTGCACATGAGCTGACTTCCAGGTTACAGCCAGGCATCCTGTGAGAAAGACAGATGTTGGGGACAAGCACGTACAGTCATAGAGGCAGGGCTTATCGCCCTATCGCCTTTTTTCAAGATGCATTATAGAGCATGGAGAGGTATTTTATTTTGGGTTTTTTAGGATAAACACAAGCTAAATAAGTGACATGAATTAAGGAATGATTATTATTTGGAGGGCGTAGTTTTCATTTTTTTAATAAAAAAATAATAAAAAATGTAATGTTACTCTTCCTTTAAGCAATGGTAGCATACAAAAACTTTCTGCTGACATTTAATACCTTGCTACATTTCTTCACTGTCTTGTTATACTTACATAGTTACAGTGTTACATTGTTAAATTGGATTGGAAGTTCTACCCCTCCAAATGAACACCCAGCATCCATTGCGATTGTTAAATCGCTAAGGAAGTCGCTGGACTTTTACATCTGCACTCCCAATCTTATTAATTACTAACTTCAGTATACAGATCACACTGCGGATTTATAGTATATACATCATACATCGTGCCACTTATCCACATTGTGGAACTGTCCTTTGAGAGAAGACTTGGTGCTTACTACATTGGGATAATCCTGCAACTTTACAACATTTTGGACAGTGCTTAAGTTCCATGTTCCGCCACATACTTCACTATTTCAGCTTGGTGCCTTATCAGCTGTGTGATTACTAATCACTGGATATAACTACGGCATAGATGTGTGCCTTATTACTTCAGTGTTACTATTTTCATAGACCCAGTGGTCTGTTTCTCACTTGCAGTTACCAATTATATGATTTGCTCTTCCTACCTGCTTTAATATAAGGCAGGTGGTGGGGTCAAATAATCTAACAGTGGGATCCCTCCTCCCATTTGCTGCACCTTGTTTGTAGTTTAACTTTGTTTTAACTTAGAATTGGGGCATGGTTGTGAATAAATATTGCCTTTTTAAATTATTTGGATCTTGTTGAACTCAATTAATTGATAGAGTCCTGGAGGTTAAGTCCTCTTTTTTCACGTTTGATATAAATTCTATATACCCATACCTATACTAACTATAGAGCTTAGTATCACAATAGCCTTTGATATTATGTCTGTCCAAAAAATCATCCAAGCCATTTTTAAAGGGATACTGTCATGGGAAATTTTTTCAAAATGAATCAGTTAAAAGTGCTGCACAAGTAAAATTCTGCTCTGAAATCCATTTCTCAAAAGAGCAAACAGATTTTTTTATATTTAATTTTGATATCTGACATGGGGCTAGACATATTGTCAATTTCCCAGCTGCCCCAAGTCATGTGACTTGTGCTCTGATAAACTTCAATCACTCTTTACTGCTGTACTGCAAGTTGGACTGATATCATCCCCCCCAGCTGCCAAACAAAAGAACAATGGGAAGGTAACCAGATAGCAGCTCCCTAACACAAGAGAGGTTGTGTGGAGGGTGCTCTCTGTTTGCTGTGTTTTCTCCCAGGCCCTTGTGGATCTGGGGGGTTAGTTTTCTCATTTATTTTTTCATTTTTTTTTTTTTCCCCCTTAAGTTTATTTATTTTTTTGCAAAGCTACCCCCTCCCCATCCCCCCCTCATCACCCCCCCCATCACCCCTTTAGCTCCTCTTCTATCATGAAGAAGAAGGGAGCCTTGCCTTCAAGCCGTGTGCTGAAGACCCGGTTGGGTTCTAGCAGGAGGACTGCCACTTCCAATATGGCAGAGCTTGTTGAGAGTGCTGTTGTAAGCAAGCCAAAGCTGACGCTGGCTACAGATGAGACTCTGATGGAAAGTGATTGCTTTGCCTACAGTGAGGCCCAGGAGAGTCTTGAAATGGATGCTGCGCTGAAGCAGGGAGCTGGAGTATCTGCGGGGAGCTGTAGAGCTGCATCAAAGGCAACCTCAAAAGTCAGTGCTGAGACTGCTGGGAATGGCAGTATGGAGTCTAGTGAACAGAAAATGGCCGCTGAAGCTGAGGAGCCAGGTTGCTACATTGCACTGGAAGTGGCTGAGAGTGCTCTCAGAGACAGCATGGAGTTAAAGAATTCTCCGATGGAGGCAAGAAATGAGAGGCCGGTGAGTGAGGGGATAGTGGGAGCAGAGACTGTGCTACCAGGTGAGGGGGAGGCTGAAGTAGAGACTGCAGTGACCAGTAATGGAGGGACTGTGATACAAACTGCATTGCAAGGTACTGGTGATACTGGTGCAGAGACTATAAATAAAGGCAAAGCTGGAGCAGAGACTGTCATAGAATATGAGAAGATCATTAAATCTCTAAGAGACTTAAAATGTTTGGAGGGTAAACAGATTTCTCTGACTAAAGGCATTGACTCTCTGCTTCAACAGCTAAACCGGGAAAGCAGAGCCAAGGCTATAAGGGAATTGGCTTTTCTAAACAAGGAGTTGGAGGAGACTGACCTGCAAATGAAACACATTTTAGACTATATTGAGCCATGGAAAGAACTCTATGATAATAAAAAACGCTTTGAGGAGATGCGGGAGGGTGGAGGAAATGTTGCATCAGTGAGAATAATGAAAGTTACTGAGCTGCTAAAGGAAAATGTTTCAATGCAAAGTTCTCATGCAAATATTTCTGTTTCTGTGGGTCAGTGTACAGGCTCAGGTGTGCTGAATAATCCAATAAATGGCAAGGGGGAGGGGCAGCTGGGAGTGAATGGCTGCAGGCAGGAGAGTGAGCAGCAAGGTGTTTCTCTGCCTGGGGGTCTCAGTGCAACTGCTCCAGGTATGTCTGCAGTGGGAAAGGGGGCAAATGCTTCATCTGGAGAGATCAAAAATGTTGCACAATTGCTTAAGGAAAATGTCCCTATGCCAAGTTCTGATGTTAATGCTGCTGTTACTTTGGATCATGATACTGGCTTAGGTGGCTTGCATGATGAAGTGAATGGGATGCATGGTGGGGGGGAGGCACAGCTGGGAGTGAATGTCTGCAGGCAGGTGAGTGTAAATGAGAGTGAGCAGCAAGGTGTCTCTCTGCCTTGGGTTCTTTGTGCAACTGCTTCAGGAATATCTGTTGGGAGAGAGGGGGCAAATGTGTGGGGGCAAAAGCGTCTGTTTGATGTGAATGCAGATGAGGAGTTAGAGGAAGATTTTGACAAAAGAAGGAATGTGGTTAAAATCAAATGGGTGAAAGAGAGGGAGGAATTTCCAGGCCGGCGCTTTGTGGCAAGAAATTTGATTAAGGGACTAATGGGATTTACCCCTGCTGATGTGTATGCCCTGCTAAGTATCACTGACACTGAGTTTGATCTAAGTTACAAACTGCCACAGGGGCTGGAGGAATTCTGGAGATTGTACCATCTGCAGAAGGGGACAAAGGAGTGGGAGGGTTTCAGAGTAACACCTGTCTCTAAGCCACAAACTCAAAATGTCACCATAATCATGAAAAGCGAGTCTGTGCACCCAGAAGACATTTTCATGTGGCTAAAGCGGCAGTGCACTGTATTGTCTCCCCTAGTCAAGATATATGATGAGGAGGATTTCTGGGTGGGAGGGGTACAAGGTCCATGTAAAACTGAATTCTCAGGGGTATGTTCAGCAGCACTTGCCAAATTCATTCTTTATTGGTAAGAGCAGGGGTGTGTGTTACTATGTTGGGCAGCCAAAGCTGTGCTTTAAATGAAGCTCAAAATCCCATTTTGCAGGGAAATATACTGTACAAAAGTGTGCTTTCTGTGGGGAAATTGGGCATCCCAGCAAAGAGTGTGTGAATAAGATCAGATGCAATCTGTGCTTGAGGGAAGGCCATGCTTATAGGGACTGCCCAGAGGCCTGGCACAACATAAAGAAGTCCTGCCCAAACATAGAGGAGCAAATGAGCAAAGAACTTTCTGAAGCTGTTTCCTCTGTATTGAGAACTGAGTGTGTGCTGGGTGCTGGGGAGAAGGAAGCTACGGTGCCCATCCAGAAGAGAACGGAGGGTGGGGGAACAAAAAAGGTACAAAGAGACACACGTGCCCCTGCAAAGAGTAGTCGGGTGGATGAGTGGAAAACTGTGGGGAGTCTCAGGAGTTAGAGTGGGAGTCTCTAGAGGAAGAGGAGATGATGGAGGAAGGGGAAGAGGTGCCTTTAGGGCCAAGAGTTCAGGTGAAGAGAGAGGCCAGTAACAGATCAGTTATCAATAAAAACAGAAAACATAAATATGGATCTGTCGCTTGATTTCCTTACTATAAATGTCTGTAGCATTAAGAACAGGAGAACCCGCTTTGTTGCCTTTGAATATCTGAGAAATACAGAGGCAGACATTATTTTCCTAAAGGAGACCAGACTTTCATCCCTACAGGAGATCAGGGAAGCAAAGAGAGATTGGAGGGAGGGACTTTCCTTTTGGTCCATAGCCTGTGAGCCAGCGGGGGGAGTATCCATTCTCTTTAAGGGCAGTAAGCACTTTGTGGTGAAGAAGGTGGTGGACATACAGGTGGGCAGGTGCATGATGCTTGATGTTCACCATGAAGGGAAACTCCTATGGCTAATTAACATCTATGGGCCGCAGTCTATTTCTGAGAGGAGGACTTTATTGACTGATGTCAAGCAGTTTCTGTACACTTCTGTCCCAATTATTTTTGCTGGGGATTTTAACCAGGTCTTAACTGCTGAGGACAGAACTGGGAGGCTGAATAAATATGAGAGCTTGTTTTTTAAGACTCTGATAGAAGATGCAGAGCTGCAGGACTTAGCCATTGTAAATGGGAGAAAAGGAAAACACACAGATAGATGTGGGGAGCGCAGCAGCAGAATTGATATGGTTTTTATCAAAAAGAAAAAGTTTTTCTAATTTTAAGGAAATAGGGGTTGAATTTTCAGACCATTTAACTTTATTTTTTCATTATGGTCTGTTAGGTAGGATGGGTTTTGGTAAAGGGCTTTGGAGGTTGGAGAAAGAGCTGCTAGAGGAGGAGAGTGTTAGAATGACTTTTAAGAATCTTTTACAGAATGAAGTATCTAAGATAGAGTTTTTCGATTGTGTTTCAGATTGGTGGGAATCAGCTAAGGATACTTTCCGGACTTCTTTCCGAACTGCCTCTTTTAAACAAGGGAGGGCTAGAGAGAAAGAAAGCTGGTCTCTAAGAAGGAAACTTGAGATCTATATTTCAAACGGGTAGGGGGAAGAAAAAGTTAACCGGCTTAAGTACTTGTTGAGGCAGTGTCAGTACAACCGGCTTAAGTCCCTGGTTCTGGAAAGGGACTACGGGAACTCAAATTCCCCGGAACCTTACCAGAACTGTAAGGAGACGTTTAAAAAGAAGCAGGTTGAGGGCCTTTACAACCTTTAGGGTGAATTAGAAGTTTCTAGGGAGGGTATCCTGGAGGTTGTGAGGTCTTACTACACTGACCTTTACAAAGAAAGGGCTTTGGATAAAGGTAAGATTCAAGCTTTCCTGGAGGCGACCCCAGTTTCAAACACTGACAATTTGGACTTTTCCCCTTTGGTGTCAGAGATAGCAGAGGAGGAAGTACTGCAGGCAATTGAAAAACAGCAGAAAAGAAGGGCCCCTGGGCCAGATGGTTTCACTGCGGAGTTAAACAGCACGTTTAAAGAAGATTTATTTCCGGTTCTTACTGAAGTCTTTAATGACTGTCTGACCAGGGGATGCCTTCCTAAATCTATGCAGTCCTCCTCTCTGGTTCTGATATCAAAGGGGAAGGATTCGAGGCACGTTGAGAATTGGAGGTCAATTGCCCTTCTCAATTGTGATAGGAAGATTCTGGCTAGGATTCTCTCACAAAGGTTGGGTGTGGTGGTTGGGTCTCTTCTTTCTAGTTCTGTTCACTGGGGGGGGGGAAGGGACATTTTTGGTGCTGTTCTTTCTCTCAGGGAAGCACTGGAGAGGTGCAAGGCTTGGCAATGGGGCAACTACTTTTTCTCTTTAGACCAAGTAAAAGCCTTTGATAAAGTCAATCATGAATATCTATGGGCTGCTTTGCAAAGATACTGCATTCCGGATGAATTCATTAGATGGCTAAGGGTTTTGTACAGTGGGGAAAGTAGCTTCCCATTGATTAATGGTTGGAAAGGTGAGGACTTTTTGGTGAGAGCTGGCGTGAGACAGGGATGTCCTCTGAGTCCACTTCTGTATGTTTTCTCATTAGATCCATTCTTGAGTAGACTTCAGGATTGTGGGCTTGAGGGGGTTCCATTTGCATCGGATCGATCCTTTAAGTCCATAGCCTATGCGGGCGATGTCACTCTAGTAGTATCAAAACCTGAGGAGGAAGGAAAGGTTTTGGAGTGCATCGAAAGTTACTCTGAGGCCTCAGGGTCTCAGATCATCCAAGAAAAATTGGAGGCTTTTTGGACTCTAGAGGGGGAACCAAGCTTCAGGCTTGAGAAATTCCCAGTGGCCCCAGGTTTAGTTATAATTTTAGGGATAAAATTTGGGAAGGGAGATCTTGCTAAGGAAAATTAGGAAGACAAACTGAATGCAGGTCTGGCAAATGTTCAGCGGTGGAAATCCTGGAAGCTGACCTATAGAGAAAGGATTCACATTATTAAGACTTTCCTGGTTCCACTGTTTCTCTTTGTTTCTTACATCTTCTTGTTACCAGAATCTCTCTTTGCCCGGATCCAGAGCCTGTTCTTCCAAATACTTTGGGGTAATAGGCTCAACCCGGTAAAAAGGGGGATCACGTTCCTGCAGAAGATAAGGGGAGGGTTGGACATGCCATGTCCCGTGGCTTTCTTCTGCACCATCTTTCTGTAGTTTAACTTTGGTGGGGTGGTGCGGGGGAGAGAGTCTCTGTGGGAAATCAGTGTTAGATACTGGGCATCGCCTTTTATTAGAGATTGGTTACTCGGTGGCAGAGTGAAAGAGGTCTGGATAAGAGGAGGCTTTTTACCCACATATCTGAGGCAGACTGTAAAGATCCTGAAGAAGTGGAACATTAGTGCAGAGGATTTAAGATCAGTGAACCAAGTCATTTATTGGAGAGTTTTGGATCTATATTTTGTTTCTCCAATAAGTGTTGCAGATTGTCCTGGGGAGGTGATGGAGGAGAGTCTCCATTTTCATACTAATAAGAGATTGCCAAGAAAGTTTTGGGACATCACATGGTTATCTCTGCAGGGCAGACTATTTGTCAGAGGCAATCTGAAATATTTAAATGTGGTTGACAGGGAGTGTCCATAGAGTTGTGGGGTGGAAGAGACGCAGCAGCATTTCCTACTGGAATGTCCAGTTTCCTCCTCTCTAAGAGACAGTGTGGCAAGAGCTTTAGCTCTTAATATGTTCAGAGATTTGGACTTTGCTGAACTTTCATATGGTGTCATTAAGAAGGGGTTAATTTGTCTTTTTCAAATGTTTGATTTGTAAGTAATGTAATATTTTTCTTTGTTCTAATCTGATTTGTTTTTGTAATTTTGATTATTTTAAATAAAATTCCCTAAAACAAGATAACAGCTGCCTGGTAGATCTAAGAACAACACTCAATAGTAAAAACTAAAATGTCCCACTGAGACACATTCAGTTACATTGAGAAGGAAAAACAGCAGCCTGCCAGAAAGCATTTCTCTCCTAAAGTGCAGGCACAAGTCACATGACCAGGGGCAGCTGGGAAATCGACAAAATGTCTAGCCCCATGTCAGATTTCAAAATTGAATATAAAAAAATCTGTTTGCTCTTTTGGGAAATGGATTTCAGTGTAGAATTCTGCTGGAGTAGCACTATTAAAGGAGAAGGAAAGATACGGAGGCATTTTATTGCCAATAGATTAGCTGCAATAGTGCAAGCTAGAATGCTATATTGATTCTGTAGAATGTTTTACCATACCTGAGTAAAAAGCTCTAGAAATGCTCTGTTTGTTTAGGATAGGAGCTGCAGTATTAATGTGGTGTGACATCACTTCCTGCCAGAGTCTCTCCCTGCTCTGGGCTCAGATTACAGTAGAGAAGGGAGGGGGGGGAAGAGGAGCAAACTGAGCATGCTCTTGCCCAGGGCAATGAGGTTTAAGCTGAAGGCAGGAAGTCTGATACAGAAGCCCATGTGTACACAATAGAAGGAAAGAAATGCAGTGTTTCTTTTGACAGGGGACTCAGAGCAGCACTACTTTGGGGGTTTACTGGTATATTTAGATGGACCTTTCTGATAAGGCTTACTTAGTTTTAACCTTTACTTCTCCTTTAACTGATGCGTTTTGAAAAAACATGTTTTCTTATGACAAAGGCATTAACTGAATCAGCCATCACAACATCACCCGGAAGTGCATTACACATCCTCACTGTCCTGACTGTGAAGAACCCCCTACGTTGCTTCAAATGAAAGTTCTTTTCTTCTAGTCTAAAGGGGTGGCCTCTGGTATGGTGATCCACTTTATGGATGAAAAGGTCCCCTGCCATTTGTCTATAATGTCCTCTAATGTCCATGTAAAGTGTAATCATGTCCCCTTGCAAGCGCCTTTTTTCCCAGAGAAAACAACCCCAACCTTGACAGTCTACCCTCATAATTTAAGTCTCCCATCCCTCTAACCAATTTAGTTGCACGTCTCTGCACTCTCTCCAGCTCATTTATATCCCTCTTAAGGACTGGAGAAACTGCACTGCATACTTCAGATGAGGCCTCACCAGGGACCTATAAAGAGGCATAATTATGTTTTCATCCCTTGAGTTAATGCCCTTTTTTATGCAAGACAGAACTTTATTTTCTTTAGAAGCCACAGAATGACACTGCCCAGAATTAGACAACTACAAAAACCCCTAGATCCTTCTCATTTAAAGAAACTCCCAACACATTGCCATTTAGTGTATAACTTGCATTTATATTATTTTTGCCAAAGTGCATAACCTTGCATTTATCAACATTGAACCTCATTTTCCAGTTTGCTGCCCAGTTCTCCAACTTAGACAAATCACTCTGCAAAGTGGCAGCATCCTGCATGGAACCTATAGTTCTGCACAATTTAGTATAATCTGCAAAAATAACAGTACTTTCAATGCCCACCTCCAGGTCATTAATAAACAATTTGAAAAGCAAGGGACCTAGTACAGAGCCCTGCGGTACTCCACTAACAGCACTGATCCAATTAGAAAATGTTCCATTTCCCACCACTCTTTGTAGTCTATCTTTTAGCCAGTTCTCTATCCAGGTACAAATACTATGTTCCAGACCAACATTCCTTGATTTAACAAGTAACCTTTTGTGTGACACTGTATCAAATGCTTTAGCAAAGACTAAGTAAATCACATCCACTGCCATCCCAGAATGGAGATCTCTACTTACCTTCTCATAAAAAGAAATTAAGTTAGTCTGGCAAGATCTATTACGCATAAAACCATGCTGGCACAAACTCATAGTATTATGATTTGCTATGAAGTCCAGTATCTTATCCTTTATTAACCCTTCGAAAAGCTTTCCTATCACTGACGTCAGACTAACTGGCCTATAGTTTTGAGGCTGAGAAACGGATCCTTTTTTGAATAGAGGCACCTCATTAGCAATTCGCCAGTCTCTTGGCACTATGCCAGATCTCAATGAATCCTGAAAAATTAAGTAAAGAGGTTTGGCAATCACAGAGCTAAGCTTGCTAAGTACCCTGGGATGAATACCATCTGGCCCCGGACCTTTGTTAATCTTAAAATGTTCTAGTCTCTTTTGAATTTCCTCATGTGTAAACCATGCATCATTAGTTGTATTACTAGAATTGGGACTATTAAGAAGGAAACCTTCACTTACTGGTTCCTCATTTGTGTAGACAGATGAAAAATATGAGTTCAGAATCTGCGCTTTTATTTTGTTTTCATCAACCAGCTGACGCCCCTCTGATAGTAGGGGTTCCACCCCTCCCTGGTTTATTTTTTTACTATTAACATATTTAAAAAATAATTTTGGATTTTTTTTACTGTTTACTGCAATATCCTTTTCTATATCAATTTTAGCTTGCCTTATAGCTTCTTTGCATGATGTATTGGCCTCCTTGTACCTGTCCCAGCTAACTTGAAAGCCTTAAAAACACGTCTTTTCTTACCCACCTCAACACCGCTTCTACTGAACCAAAAAGGTTTTGCTTTGCAATGACGTTCCTTGCTTACAAGTGTAATATACTGACAAGTATATTTATTAAGCAGCATTTTAAAGACTTCCCATTTTTGTTCTGTGTTTAACCCATTGAAAAGCATTTTCGACCTTAATATGTTGCAGAGATGCCCTTATACTGTCAAAGTTTGCACGTCTGAAATTTTGTGTTTTAGTTACTCTCTTATAGAATTGCTTCTGCAAGAAAATCTCAAAGGAGACCATGTTATGATCACTATTCCATAAATGCTCACCCACACAAATGTTAGAGATGAGTTCAGTATTATTAGTTATTACAAGGTCCAAAAGAGAGTTATTCCTAGTAGGTTCTTGAACGAGCTGGAATAAAAAGTTGTCATTCAGCATATTTACAAACCTACTAGCTTTTTCTGTTTTAGCAACCCCATTACCCCAATCAATGTCTTTATAATTGAAGTCACCCATAGCAACAACTTGACCCAGCTGTGAAGCCGCTTGTATCTGCAAGAGTAGCTGGGCTTCATACTCAACACTTATACAAGGTGGTTTATAACATAGACCAATGATAATTCTTTTTGTTACCTTTTGCCCAGTCAAAATCTCTACCCAGAGGGATTCTACACCCTCACCAGTGCCAGCTATGGTTATTAGCGCATGGTTTTAATTCAGGCATTACATACAAACACCCTTTTTAATCCCTCCACCCTTTTTAATCCCTCTGTCCCTCCTAAAAAGGGTGTAACCATTTAAATTCACAATCCAGTCACATGTTTCATCCCACCAGGTCTCAGTGATATCAATTATATCATAATTCTTAGAGCATGCATGGAAGTGTCTTGGAACAACGAGGCACTCACCGTAGCTTTCTGGAGGGGGCTTCATGAAGATCTCAAAGATGAGCTGGTAACCTGGGATCTGCCTACTTACTTTGACGATTGTGTGGTCTTCATCGTTAAGATTGATTCTTGAATGAGGGAGAAATCCTCACTTAAATTTAATGCTTGCAAGCCTACAACGTTTCTCAGATCTGAATTCTCTGCTCCAACTACTTTTCCTTCACCGGTTCAAGATGAAGCAATGCAAATTGGAGCCACACGACTAACACCCGAGGAGAGAACCCTTAGGAGAATGCTGGTCTCTGTTTGTATTGCAGCCTCGCCGGACATCCTTATCAGGTCTTGTCCTACTAGACCTTAGAATCAGGGAAATGCTCCAGCCTAGGTGTTCGGGGGAGTCTCCCCAGGCAAGATTTCTGCACTCCCAGTTTCTTCCAAGTCTTGTATGTTTCTCCCTGCTTCCCTTTCCACCCTGCCTGGTACATATTCCTGCCAAGCCTTTCTGGATTCCGGAGCGGCTGGAAATTTCATTTAGTCCCATTCCTCTCAAGATTTCTCTTTCTGCTCGGGCTGTGGATGGTAGACCAATTTCACCATTTCTTCCATTTGTCTGTGCCAGAAACACAAGCTATGAAAGAATATATCCTGGAAAATCTTTCCAAAGGTTTTATAAGGAAATCTACTTTTGTTCAGAAAAGAAATCTCTCTTTGTTCAGAAAAAAGATGGCTCTCTAAGGCCTTGCATTGACTATCGAGCCCTGAGCAAGATAACAATCAAAAACCGTTATCCCCTCCCGCTCATTCCGGAATTATTTGATAGGTTAACGGGAGCCAAAGTTTTCACCAAGCTAGACCACCAATCTTATTCGCATCCATCAGGGGGACGAGTGGAAGACAGACTTCAATACCCGGGATGGTCATGATGAATATCAACTTGTGTCATTCGGTTTTCAAGATTTTATTAATGATGTCCTTCGTGACTTTCTACAAACCTGTGTTATTGTATATCTGGATGACATATTGGTTTATTCTTCCTCTTTGGCTGAGCATCAATCTCAAGTTAAAGTTTTGCTCAAGTTAAGAAAGAATCGTCTCTATTCAAAACTTGAGAAATGTGAGTTTTACAAGACCACTATTTCTTTCTTGGGCTACATCATTTCTCCCTCTGGCTTCGTGATGGATCCTGCAAAGGTCTCTGCTGTCATAGATTGGCCTATTCCCACTGGTCTGAAAGGCATTCAATGATTTTTAGGTTTTGTCAATTTTTATCAGAAGTTCATAAAGAACTTTTCTCAGACCATGGCCCCTATTACCGCACTTACGAGAGAACCTTTCAAAGTTTCGTGGACTCCTCAAGCACAGGAGGGTTGCACTGTGCCTTGGAATTTCTGTGGGGGGGACACCGTGCCTCGGAATTTCTGTGGGGGGGACACTGTGCCATGGAATTTCTGTGGGGCTGGACACTGTGCCTCGGAATTTCTGTGGGGGGGTGGCACTGTGCCTCTGGATTTCTGTGGGGGGGGGACACTGTGCCTTGGAATTTCTGTGAAGGGTGGCACAGTGCCTCGGAATTTCTGTGGGGGGGACACTGTGCCTCAGAATTTCTGTGGGGGGGGGTCACTGTGTCTCGGGAATTTTTGTGGGGGGTGGCACTGTGCCTCGGAATTTCTGTGGGGGTTCTGTGGGGGGGGAAAGCTGTGCCTCGGAATTTCTGTGGGGGGGACACTGTGCCTCGGAATTTCTGTCGGGGGGTGGCACTGTGCCTCGGAATTTCTGTCGGGGGTGGCACTGTGCCTCAGAATTTCTGTGGGGGCACTGTGCCTCTGAATTTCTGTCGGGGGGAGGAACACTGTGCCTGATAATTCCTATTCTTTCCTGGTACCTCACCACTAGAGGCATTAGGTCCTTTCTAGGGATAGAAACGAGTTTACTGCCATGTGAATTATCTATTTCCTATCCACTAGAGCAGGGCTCTCCAACTGTGTGGCCCCTCACATGAAAGCCTGCCTGCTGTGTCTTTTTACCATGTGTAAAATATAAAAGGTATCAGTACGGAGCCCCTGCTTTGGTTAAACCTTAAATTCAGACTCTAATCACATGCATTGTTCATCCCTGTAATCCCCCCTGCATTGTTTCACCTGTCACACCTCTATTGTACACTATTGTACACTGTACACCTGAGACCCAGACTGAAACTGCCAACATTGTTCACACCTTATTCAAAATGCTAATGGGGCACCAGCACTGTGTCACTGTATGTAGTACATATTAGTGTGGTTCTGATGGGTTTCCCTGTCTCCTGCTCTGTTTTGCCCTATGCTCCCTGTATGTGCCATACTCTGTCTGTGGAACATAAGCCTGGTATTTGTTCTGGGGTTTGGTTAGCATTTGAAAAATATTGTTAGGGGCCCCTCAGTTGTTTAATCATGTGCTGGGGGTGCTGTGTTATCCACAGGGGAGGAGGAGGCTTATGGATTTAAGCGAATGTCTTAATATGACTTAAACTTTTTTCACATATGATATCCCTTCAGTGAGCACCAACCATTTCTTTTTTTGGTGTGTTATTAAGGTAGAAGTGGTTTTGTGGTAAAATGGGTAGGGATAGGCTAATTTTTTCGCCTTGTTTCGCCGCGGAAATGACGCCCATAGACTTGTATGGCGTCGCGCGACAAAAAAAAAAGACTCGCAACAAAAAATTTTTGACGCCCATAGACTTTAGTGGGTGTCGGCGACGTTTTGCTGGCTGAGAATTTTTAATGAACGGGTCAAATTCGCCCATCTCTAATCATGGGTGTTGTTTAAAGTGGTTGTGGTCTAAAACAGGGAGTGACTAACACTGGTTACCATTATCAGCCCTCCAATGTAGACCGGAAAAATTCCGTCCCTCTGCTTTTGAACTTCCTGTGTCCAGGCTGCATTGGGTAGAGCAAGGGGAGAGGGGGGGGGGCTGTCAGGAGCAAGGCCAGTAGAAGAGCCAAGCGGTGACAGACTCGCTGCCCCTGAGTGATTTAAATTTCCAGCCCACACTGGCTCTGTAAGCTGGGCTATGGAGTTGCTAAAAAGCTAATTGTTGGCTCAGTGACCCCCCTCCTTCTGTCTCAGCACAGGGACATAACAGGTAAGGAATTGGACTTGAACTATTTCATTGCTGTCATTAGCCATTTTCTGGGGGTATTTTACATGAAATTGCCACTGCATTCATTCTGCTTAGTTTTTTATGGGCATTATAAATGAAATTGCATTAGTGTTTTTTGTTCAGAACAATGAGATTTATAGGGAGAGGTTTAGAGGAAGAGCTAAAATAGATGCCTTGCTATCTATAAATTCAAAGTGAGCATGGTCTTACTTCAGCCCCTAAGTTTGCCTTTACAGAGAGAGATGCAAAATTGACACTTTGCCATCCTTCTGTAGTTCTGGGGTATTTGTATGTGAAATTGACACTTTACCACCCTTCCATAGTTCTGGGGTATTTGTATGTGAAATTGACACTTTGCTATCATTCTATAGTTCTGGGGATATTCTACATGAAATGCTCCCACTATTTTGTGCAGAGGGGCCTTAAAAATGTTTTGCAGGGGGGCCCTGGCATCCGAAGGTATGCCATTGCCAGAAACCCACAGGGTTCACCTGTGCGTCCCCAAGGTACAGTCACCAAGGTTCCTGACAACGTGGTCGTTACAAGAATAGACGCTTAAGGGGGGATATGATAACTATGTATAAATATATAAGGGAATTGTACAATAATCTCTCTAATGCTTTATTTACCAGTAGGTCCATTCAGCTGACAAAAGGGCGCCCATTCCGATGGCAGGTAGTGTTGGACTGGGGCACCTTGGGCCCACCAGAGAACCTGATCTCAAGGCCCACCATTTACTAATGAAAGCCCACCAGGGGAGAAAAAGGGAATTCATACAAGAGTGAACATTTTATTTGTATGAAAATAGAATAGACACTAGAGCACAGCATCCAATATGGCTCCATAAACGAGCTCCGCACCAACCGGGAACCAAAACAGCGGGTAACCTGGCCATCCCGCAATTTACCCATACACTACCGGGTGCACCTTTTTCCCGGAACGTCCAGGAACAAAATAAGTCCAGGTGCAGACGTTTCACAGCAGTGCATCAACAACGAGCGCTCAAAGCTGCTGCTGCGTCATCCACCTTCTCCTGACACAGGCCCAGCATCCTTACCACATCTGAAACTACAAGTAGTCAGCGTACCAGCTAAGGGGACTCTGGTTCTGTAAACTGGAGGAGTTCAGACTAGATCCCTGACCCACAACAAGCTACCGGAAAGTATAAGGTACTCATCTGGGGTTGCCTGTACCGCTTAAGACAAAAAGGCTGACATTATAAAGTCGGAACCAGGGACATAAGCATAGCCAGACAAAGGGGAGGGTTTAACCATTTAAGATAACTGGCACTGTTAGTGGGATAAGCCAGGAACAACCACCCTTGCTGGCTTACACCCTACAATCTCACCCTGGGTAGTATTTGAGTAGAACTACTACATTTGATAGGCCATCAGCTAGACCAACAACAACCCTAAGCCTAATATTCGGGGAAACCAGTACCAATACCGACAGAGGGGACAACGTACAGCATCTGAACTAGGTGCACAAGCTTAACAGCTCACAAGACACAGATATTGTTGGGTTACTCAAGTTACAATTTAAAAGCCCATACTCGGTTATGAAATACCTATCCATACAATACTATAAGGTGCAGGCTCTTATAAGGTGGACTCATAACATCATCCTGTGCTGACACTGAGCCAAGCTGCTATATTCAATAGACATTCAACTACCCTACTAACAACAACCTAAGCCACACTTAATACCTCAACACTACCCAGATGGGTAAACTAAACAAACCACAAAGAGTTCTACGTGTCAAATCCTCCAAACAACCAACAAAGTTAGATGCATTTCTCTCCAGACACAGCCAACGATCTACGGTTGAACCAGAAATGACCACAGATACAGAATATGCACAAAATCCATAACGAACAGGACTTGTTGCAAAAATTCCATACTATGCTTTGCATGGAGCTGCAGGCTACCACAGATAAGATCATGAAGTCAATCTCAAAAGAAATAAAGGAACTGGGCCAAATAAAATGGATGATACCATTACAGTCCTAGATGGGCACAAATCTAACATCAACAACCTCAACAGACAAGTAAAAATGTAAAAACTGGAAGACCTTGAGAAGAGGTCACTAAGATCTAACTTAAGAATCCGCGGACTCCCCGAAACCTATAAAAATTTGGACAAAGATATTACAGAATTACTTCATTCCATAGCACTGGATATTTCCATTTCCAGGCTAGAGATGGATAGAGTACATCGCTCTCTGGGAATACCCCTTCAGTCTGGCCTCCCACGAGACATTTTCGAAAAATTTTATTTCTTCCAAACTAAAGAAATACTACCACAAGCTTCTTGGGAGACAGGCCAAATAACATACCAAGGACACAATATACAAATCTTCGCGGACCTAGCCCCTCAAACAATCCAGAGACGATGAGCCATGAAACCAATCTTAATAATATTACAACAAGCCAACATTCGATACTGGTGGGGCTATCACTTCCGCCTTCTATTTACTTTTAAAGGCAAGCAATATTCTCCAACTAACTACAAAGATGCATTAGAAATCCTACATTAACTACAACTTGCACCCAGAGATCAACCATCTCCTATCCCTTCTCAAAGTGCATCAGCTTCGCCGACTTTGACTCCACTGTGTCTTAACTAGTAACCCTCAAAAAACCCTACAAGAATTCTCTACTCCAGCATTTAAGCAAAACCAGATGCCTTCCCATCTACATTAGCTAATAAAATAAAATCTTCTCTACAACTCCCCAAACTAACAATGATACAAACAGAACACATAGATGCACCTATTACAAATGAGAAAGTATCTAAGGCAATTAAAAATTTAAAAACCGCTAAATCCCCAGGCCCAGATGTCTTTATAGGCCTATACTACAAAAAATTAGCGACCATACTAAAACCACATTTAACTAAAATGTTCAATTCGATCAGATCAGGCGGTCGTGTAATGAGGAATCAGACAGGCTTTACTCCTAGCCGACAAGCTACGGATAACATTAGGAAAACCCTACAGCTCATAGATATATTACATAAAACAAAACAACAGGGGATGCTGCTGTCATAGTTACATAGTTAAATTGGGTTGAAAAAAGACAAAGTCCATCAAGTTCAACCCCTCCAAATGAAAACCCAGCATCCATACATACACCCCTCCCTACTTTTAATTAAATTATATCTACCCATACCTATACTAACTATAGAGCTTAGTATCACAATAGCCTTTGATATTATGTCTGTCCAAAAAATCATCCAAGCCATTCTTAAAGGCATTAACTGAATCAGCCATCACAACCTCACTGTCCTGACTGTGAAGAACCCCTACGTTGCTTCAAATGAAAGTTCTTTTCTTCTAGTCTAAAGGGGTGGCCTCTGGTACGGTGATCCTCTTTATGGGTAAAAAGGTCCCCTGCCATTTGTCTATAATGTCCTCTAATGTACTTGTAAAGTGTAATCATGTCCCCTCGCAAGTGCCTTTTTTCCAGAGAAAAGAACCCCAACCTTGACAGTCTACCCTCGTAATTGAAGTCTTCCGTCCCTCTAACCAATTTAGTTGCACGTCTCTGCACTCTCTCCAGCTCATTTATATCCCTCTTAAGGACTGGAGTCCAAAACTGAACTGCATACTCCAGATGAGGTCTTACCAGGGACCTATAAAGAGGCATATTTATGTTTTCATCCCTTGAGTTAACGCCCTTTTTTATGCAAGACAGAACTTTATTTGCTTTAGTAGCCACAGAATGACACTGCCCAGAATAAGACAACGTGTTATCTACAAAGACCCCTAGATCCTTCTCATTTAAGGAAACTCCCATCACACTGCCATTTAGTGTATAACTTGCATTTATATTATTTTTGTTAAAGTGCATAACCTTGCATTTATCAACATTGAACATCATTTTCCAGTTTGCTGCCCAGTTTTCCAGTTTAGACAAATCAATTTGCAAAGTGGCAGCATCCCGCATGGAACCTATAGTTCTGCACAATTTTGTATCATCTGCAAAAATAGAAACAGTACTTTCAATGCCCACCTCCAGGTCATTAATAAACAAGTTGAAAATCAAGGGACCTAGTACAGAGCCCTGCGGTACTCCACTAACAACACTGGTCCAATTAGAAAATGTTCCATTTACCACCACTCTTTGTAGTCTATCTTTTAGCCAGTTCTCTATCCAGGTACAAATACTATGTTCCAGACCAACATTCCTTAATTTAACCAGTAACCTTTTGTGTGGCACTGTATCAAAAGCTTTAGCAAAGTCTAAGTAAATCACATCCACCGCCATCCCAGAATCAAGGTCTCTACTTACCTTCTCATAAAAAGAAATTAAGTTAGTCTGGCAAGATCTATTACGCATAAAACCATGCTGGCACAAACTCATAGTATTATGATTTGCTATGAAGTCCAGTATCTTATCCTTTATTAACCCTTCTAAAAGCTTTCCTACCACTGACGTCAGACTAACTGGCCTATAGTTTTGAGGCTGAGAACGGGATCCTTTTTTGAATAGAGGCACCACATTAGCATTTCGCCAGTCTCTCTGCACTATGCCAGATCTCAATGAATCCTGAAAAATTAAGTAAAGAGGTTTGGCAATCACAGAGCTAAGCTCGCTAATTACCCTGGGATGAATACCATCTGGCCCTGGACCTTTGTTAATCTTAACATGTTCTAGTCTCTTTTGAATTTCTTCATGTGTGAACCATGCATCATTAGTTGTATTACTAGAATTGGTACTGTTAAGAAGGAAACCTTCACTTACTGGTTCCTCATTTGTGTAGATAGATGAAAAATATGAGTTCAGAATCTGCGCTTTTATTTTGTTTTTATCAACCAGCTGACCCCCCCCCTCTGATAGTAAGGGTCCTACCCCTTCCTGCTTCATTTTTTTACTATTAACATATTTAAAAAATAATTTTGGATTTTTTTTACTGCTTGCTACAATATCCTTTTCTATAGCAATTTTAGCTTGCCTTATAGCTTCTTTGCATGATTTATTGGCCTCCTTGTACCTTTAAAATGTTTCGGCTGTACCAGCTAACTTGAAAGGGGGGGGGGGGGTATACAGTTTACCAGCTAAGGAGGTCCCTCTGTTACAAGGAAAACAGAATAATACTAACTTTACATATAATTCTCCACTAAGTAATGCAAATTTCAAAAGTAAAAGTAGTAACCTCCGCTGTATGCTGGCAAATGCACGGAGTTTGTCAGGTAAAATGGAATACCTAGAATTAATTGCATGCTCTAAAAATTATGATATAATTGGTATCACTGAGACCTGGTGGGATGAAACATGTGACTGGATTGTGAATTTAAATGGTAACACCCTTTTTAGGAGGGACAGAGGGATTAAAAAGGGTGGAGGAGTGTGTTTGTATGTAAAGCCTGAATTAAAGCCATGCGCTAAAGAAATAACAATAGCTGGCACTGGTGAGGGTGTAGAATCACTCTGGTTAGAGATTTTGACTGGGCAAAAGGTAACAAAAAGAATTATCATTGGTGTATGCTATAAACCACCTCGTATAAGTGTCGAGTATGAAGCCCAGCTACTCTTGCAGATACAAGCAGCTTCACAGCTGGGTCAAGTTGTTGCTATGGGTGACTTCAATTATCCAGACATTGACTGGGGTAATGAGGTTGCTAAGACAGAAAAAGCTAGTAGGTTTGTAAATATGCTGAATGACAACTTTTTATTCCAGCTCGTTCAAGAACCTACTAGGAATAACTCTCTTTTGGACCTTGTAATAACTAACAATACTGAACTCATCTCTAAGATTTGTGTGGGTGAGCATTTAGGGAATAGTGATCATAACATGGTCTCCTTTGAGATTCTGTTGCAGAAGCAATTCTATAAGGGAGTAACTAAAACACTAAATTTCAGACGTGCAAACTTTGACAGTAAAAGGGCATCTCTTCAACATATTAAGTGGGAAATGCTTTTCACATGGTTAAACACAGAACAAAAATGGGAAGTCTTTAAAATGCTGCTTTATAAATATACTTGTCAGAATATTCCACTTGTAAGCAAGGAACGTCGTTGCAAAGCAAAACCTTTTTGGTTCAATAGAAGCGTTGGTGTTGAGGTGGGTAAGATGTGCTTTTAAGGCTTTCAAGTTAGCTGGTACAGCCGAAACATTTATAAGGTACAAGGAGGCCAATAAAACATGCAAACAAGCTATAAGGCAAGCTAAAATTGATATAGAAACGGATATTCCAGCAAGCAGTAAAAAAATCCAAAATTATTTTTTAAATATGTTAATAGTAAAAAAATGAAGCAGGAAGGGGTGGGACCCTTACTATCAGAGGGGGGTCAGCTGGTTGATGAAAACAAAATAAAAGCGCCGATTCTGAACTCATATTTTTCATCTGTCTACACAAATGAGGAACCAGTAAGCGAAGGTTTCCTTCTTAACAGTACCAATTCTAGTATTACAACTAATGATGCATGGTTCACACATGAGGAAATTCAAAAGAGACTAGAACATGTTAAGATTAACAAAGGTCCGGGCCAGATGGTATTCATCCCAGGGTAATTAGCGAGCTTAGCTCTGTGATTGCCAAACCTCTTTACTTAATTTTTCAGGATTCATTGAGATCTGGCATGTGGTGCCTCTATTCAAAAAAGGATCCCGTTCTCAGCCTCAAAACTATAGGCCAGTTAGTCTGACGTCAGTGGTAGGAAAGCTTTTCGAAGGGTTAATAAAGAATAAGATACTGGACTTCATAGCAAATCATAATACTATGAGTTTGTGCCAGCCTGGTTTTATGCATAATAGATCTTGCCAGACTAACTTAATTTCTTTTTATGAGAAGGTAAGTAGAGACCTCGATTCTGGGATGGCAGTGGATGTGATTTACTTAGACTTTGCTAAAGCATTTGATACAGTACCACACAAAAGGTTACTGGTTAAATTAAGGAATATTGGCCTGGAACATAGTATTTGTACCTGGATAGAAAACTGGCTAAAAGATAGACTACAAAGAGTGGTGGTAAATGGAACATTTTCTAATTGGACCAGTGTTGTTAGTGGAGTACCGCAGGGCTCTGTACTAGGTCCCTTGCTTTTCAACTTGTTTATTAATGACCTGGAGGTGGGCATTGAAAGTACTGTTTCTATTTTTGCAGATGATACTAAATTGTGCAGAACTATAGGTTCCATGCAGGATGCTGCCACTTTGCAAAGTGATTTTTTCTAAATTGGAAAACTGGGCAGCAAACTGGAAAATGAGGTTCAATGTTGATAAATGCAAGGTTATGCACTTTGGCAAAAATAATATAAATGCAAGTTATACACTAAATGGCAGTGTGATGGGAGTTTCCTTAAATGAGAAGGATCTAGGGGTCTTTGTAGATAACACGTTGTCTTATTCTGGGCAGTGTCATTCTGTGGCTACTAAAGCAAATAAAGTTCTGTCTTGCATAAAAAAGGGCATTATGAAAACATAATTATGCCTCTTTATAGGTCCTTGGTGAGGCCTCATCTGGAGTATGCAGTGCAGTTTTGGACTCCAGTCCTTAAGAGGGATATAAATGAGCTGGAAAGAGTGCAGAGACGTGCAACTTAATTGGATAGAGGGATGGAAGACTTATATGTGGGTAGACTGTCAAGGTTGGGGTTGTTTTCTCTGGAAAAAAGGCGCTTGCGAGGGGACATGATTACACTTTACAAGTACATTAGAGGACATTATAGACAAATAGCAGGGGACCTTTTTACCCATAAAGTGGATCACTGTACCAGAGGCCACCTCTTTAGACTAGAAGAAAAGAACTTTCATTTGAAGCAACGTAGGGGGTTCTTCACAGTCAGGACAGTGAGGTTGTAGAATGCACTGCCGGGTGATGTTGTGATGGCTGATTCAGTTAATGCCTTTAAGAATGGCTTGGATGATTTTTTGGACAGACATAATATCAAAGGCTATTGTGATACTAAGCTCTATAGTTAGTATAGGTATGGGTACTGTAAAGTTCAGGGGGAGTGGGATCGCCCATGCACTACGGCCACAACACAGTAGTAGAATAAATGTCCTTTTATTCCATATGCAAACAAACAAGCTGTATCTTCAGCAGGTAACTTAAACAAGCTGTATCCTTAGCAGGTAAAGTAAGTTAACTTAAACATAGTCTTCAGCATAAAGTAACAATCACGTTCATGCACAGCAGAATTGAAAGAAACAGTTCATATTCCCATTCAGGGATCAGGCTCACCTAGCCTTGCAAAGCTTGTGATTCCCAGTCAGGAGAGCAGTTTTCAAACACACTTCTCTCTTGCAGACCTCACCTGTGTCTACCAACCCCCCTCCTGAACTCTCAGGGCTCTCTTAACTCCTGCACTGCTGCAGTAATTAGCCCTTCTGTGCAACCCTCCAGGTACCTGAATAAAGGGGAAATATACCTGCTGTCCAGGACCCACCCCTGGAGTCCTGTACATATCCCCCCCCCCTCTGCCTCAATCCGGAGGTGGAGGCAAACCATGTCCCTAAACAATGTACCCGGGATAGTGCATCTGCATTTTGGTGTAGCTTTCCAGGTCTGTGTTCTACATTAAAACTGAAATCCTGGAGGGCTAAGAACCAACGTGTCACCCTTGCATTGGCCTCTCTATTCTTTCTCATCCAAGTCAAGGGTGCATGGTCTGAGACCAAACGAAATTTTCTACCCAGAAGGTAATAGCGCAAGGAGTCCAAGGCCCACTTTATGGCTAGGCACTCCCTTTCGACTACTGCATAATTTTTCTCTGCAGGAGTCAACTTCCTACTGAGGAAAGCTATCGGGTGTTCTTCCCCATTGATATCCTGTGAAAGTACAGCTCCAAGGCCAACATCGGAGGCATCTGTCTGTACTATAAACGCTCGACTAAAGTCAGGGGCTACCAAAATGGGGTGTTGGCACAATGCGGACTTAAGTTCTTTAAAAGCCTGTTCTGCATTGTCGTTCCACTTAATCATCACAGACTTCCTGCCCTGAGCCAAGTCTGTCAAAGGGGCAGCCAAGGTAGCAAAATTGGGAACAAACCGTCTGTAGTAGCCCACTATGCCCAAGAAGGCTCTTACTTGTCTCTTAGTCAGTGGCCGTGGCCAATTCAGAATTGCCTCTACTTTATTGAATTGGGGTTTTACCATTCCCCTGCCTACAATGTACCCTAAGTATCGGGCTTCCTCCATCCCTAGGGCACATTTCTCTGGATTTACTGTGAATCCACCTTTTTTTAAAGAGTCTAGCACTGCCTGGACTTTTGGAAGATGGGATTCCCAATCAGTGCTGAAAATTACAATGTCATCTAAGTAGACTGAGGTGTACTTAAAATGAGGGTGTAATAATTTGTCCATTGCCCTTTGAAAAGTAGCGGGGGCAGTCTGTAGCCCAAATGGCATCCTTTTGTACTGAAAATGCCCCTCTGGGGTAGAAAAGGCAGTTTTCTCCCTTGCCTCTCGGGTTAGAGGTATTTGCCAATACCCTTTAGTAAGATCAAGGGTGGTGATATACCTGGCTGGTCCTAACCTCTCAATGAGTTTGTCAACCCGAGGCATAGGGTAGGCATCGAATTTGGATACCTCATTCAACTTCCTGTAATCATTACAAATCCGTATAGTCCCATTGGGCTTGGGGACTAGGACAATTGGACTTGACCACTCACTCTGTGACTCCTCTATGACACCAAGTTGTAACATTTTCATTACTTCCTCTGAAACTGCCTGTCTGCGAGCTTCAGGAATGCGATAAGGTTTTACACACACCTTCACATTGGGTTCAGTGATTATATCATGCTCTATGACATTGGTAAGCCCAGGTAACTCAGAAAAAACATCTTTGTTCCTCTGCAAAAACTCCTTAACTTGTTGAGTCTGAAACCTTGACAGGGAAGAAGCTACTTTTATAGTATTTACCTTATTTTGTCTTTCAAAGCTCGCAGTAGCCCCAGCAGACACTGCTTCCCTATCTCTCCAGGGCTTTAGCAAATTAACATGGTAGATCTGGTAGGATTTTCTTTTCCCTGGTTGGTGCACCCTGTAATCTACCTCCCCTACCTTTGCAACAACTTCAAAAGGTCCTTGCCATTTAGCTAGGAACTTACTCTCTACTGTAGGGATGAGTACAGCCATTCTGTCCCCTACCTGGAAATGTCTTATTTTGGCTGACCGATTATACACCCTACTTTGGGTTTCTTGGGCCTTCTGAAGATGCTCTTTCACCATTGGCATGACATTAGCAATTCTCTCCCGCATTTGGGCAATGTGCTCTACAACACTTCTATATGGAGTGGTCTCACTCTCCCATGTTTCTTTTACCAAATCAAGTAACCCCCGGGGTCGACGCCCATACACCAATTCAAAGGGCGAGAATCCCGTAGAAGATTGGGGTACTTCTCGAATGGCAAAAAGCAAAGCTGGAAGCAGGCAATCCCAGTCCTTCCCATCCTTATGTACTACCCTCTTTAGCATTGTTTTCAGGGTTTTGTTAAACCTCTCAACCAGGCCATCTGTTTGTGGGTGATAGACAGAGGTCCTTAGCTGTTTAATTTGAAATAGCTTACATAAGTCGGCCATGACCTTCGACATAAAGGGTGTGCCTTGGTCAGTAAGGACCTCTTTGGGAAAACCTGTCCTTGTAAACATATGAAATAGTTCGCGAGCAATGGTTTTGGATGAGGAATTCCATAAAAGAATAGCCTCAGGGTACCGGGTAGCATAATCAAGTATAACCAAAATGTATTGGTGTCCTCGAGCGGACTTCACCAAAGGACCTACCAGGTCCATAGCAATTCACTCAAATGGCACTTCAATAATGGGGAGTGGTACTAAAGGACTTCGAAAGTGGGGGCCAGGGGCAGTCAACTGGCATGTGGGGCAGGAGGCGCAATATCTTTTTACCTCTGCCTTCAACCCAGGCCAGAAGAACCGATCAGCTATACGTGCCTCTGTTTTCTCAGCCCCCAAATGCCCCCCTAGTACATTATTATGGGCTAAGTCCAGTACCATCCTTCTGAATGGCTGGGGAACTAGTAACTGCTCAACCACCTCATTTCGGACCTGAGTGACACGGTACAGGAGGTCACCATTAACTGCAAAATGTGGAAATTGCTTATCAAGCTCGGGCTCTCGTGGGACCCCATTTACCATCACTACTTGTTCTCTGGCATGTACCAAAGTAGGATCTTGCATCTGGGCAGTACTAAATGCTCCCCTAGAAACATCTAGGTCTGGAAGTACAGGATGGGAGGATGTTTCCTCATCATCCTCCCCAAGCATGACCTGTAATGGGAAAAATTCCCCCCCCCTCAGAGGTTACCTTAGTCTCCAGACTTGAGTCCTCAGACCCAAACTTTCCCTCAGGAACACTTTTTTCAATTTCCTGATTTACAACATTTTGTTCTGGCAGTTCCACACAATCCCCTTCTTTTAAGGGTTCTGTGGAAGTGTCGTTTTCACTCATAACCTGTATTGGTTCAGACACTTTAGTTTGTACATTACCCCACAGTTCCCAGAACAATGGAAAGTCTCGCCCAAGAATTACCTGGTGCAACAATTTTTTTACCACACCAACCTCATGAGTAATAGTGCCACAAGCAGTGGCAATTGTTACTGGCAGTAGTGGATATGTCCGAGTGTCCCCGTGTATGCAAACAACACTGAGAGTTTTTGCGTCCTGACGCATCTTCTTGGACACGTTCCCTTGTACAAGTGTAACCATACTCCCTGAATCAAGCAGGGCTTTACCAGAAACACTGTTCACATACACTTTACATTCAAAACATCCTTCTGGCAAATCAGGACCTGCAATCCAAACTGGCTGAGCATAAAAGGATACTCTCCGTAGGACATCACACTGCATGGGCTCCACCTGTAGGGGACACTGAGCCCGCATGTGGCCCCATGCCTGGCACCGCCAACACTGCACACCCCAGACTTCTGGGGTGTTGGGGGGCCTGGCTGTACTGCAGGAGGGACAGTGGATAATATCTTGTCGCTGCCCTTCATGCTGGTTCCAGGGTTCCACGAAGAACTCTTTCCCGCGGAGGTGAACTTTGCAGCCCAGGTTGGTGCGGGGTCTAGATGACTTGTCGGGGGTAGAAGCTCCTCCACTGTGGTGTATCTTTCCACCATCTCCACCAGCCGGTCCGCTGTTTTAGGGTCTCCATGACTGACCCAGCGCTGTAGTTCAACTGGCAGCAACCTCAGAAACCGGTCTAGCACGAAACGTTCCACCATCTGTGGACCGGTGAGTATCTCAGGCTGCAGCCACTTTGTTGCCAGCTGTATTAAATCATACATTTGTGACCTCGGTGGAATATTTTTCCGATACTTCCAGCTGAACACCCTCTGTGCCCTGACTGCTGTGGTCACTCCCAGACGGGCAAGGATCTCTGCCTTGAGCCGGTCATAGTGGAGGGCGTCTGCAGGGGTGAGGTCATAGTAAGCTTTCTGCGGATCCCCAGTCAGGAATGGGGCAAGGAGACCAGCCCATTTGTCTCGGGGCCATCCTTCCCGCTCTGCAGTCCTTTCAAAGGTCATCAGAAAGGCTTCCACATCATCTGTGGGCATCATCTTTTGCAGGAAATGGCTTGCCCTTATTATTGTCTGGCTATTAGGGTTAACCACTGCTGTTTCTCGCCCATGAGCTAGCTGTTGTACTGCCTCAGCCAGCATTTTGGACTGTGCCTCTGTAGAATCCCGCAGGGCAGTGGCTTGAGCTGTAGTAGCTTCCCTGAGTGCAGCCAGTTGCACTTCTGTGGCTTTCTGCTGAGCTGCCATGCTTTGCTGCAACTGCACTGTTGCCATGGCCACTTGCCGTAGCAACTCCTCCATGATAAACAGGAGCCTGGCCCTTTAAATGTGAGTTTTTAAACAGCAATTTTCCTTTTTGGCCTTTTCTGTAGTGCAAATGCCCGCATCCGAGCACCAGTTGTAAAGTTCAGGGGGAGTGGGATCGCCCATGCACTACGGCCACAACACAGTAGTAGAATAAATGTCCTTTTATTCCATATGCAAACAAACAAGCTGTATCTTCAGCAGGTAACTTAAACAAGCTGTATCCTTAGCAGGTAAAGTAAGTCAACTTAAACATAGTCTTCAGCATAAAGTAACAATCACGTTCATGCACAGCAGAATTGAAAGAAACAGTTCATATTCCCATTCAGGGATCAGGCTCACCTAGCCTTGCAAAGCTTGTGATTCCCAGTCAGGAGAGCAGTTTTCAAACACACTCCTCTCTTGCAGACCACACGTGTGTCTATCAACCCCCCTCCTGAACTCTCAGGGCTCTCTTAACTCCTGCACTGCTGCAGTAATTAGCCCTGCTGTGCACCCTCCAGGTACCTGAATAAAGGGGAAATATACCTGCTGTCCAGGACCCACCCCTGGAGTCCTGTACAGTACATAGATTTTAATTAAAAGTAGTGAGGGGTATGTGTATGGATGCTGGGTTTTCATTTGGAGGGGTTGAACTTGATAGACTTTGTCTTTTTTCAACCCAATTTAACTATGTAACTATGAAATAACAGTTTGTGAATAAGGACTCAGCACTTATCTGCAATTGGAGAGACAAAGTCAGGAACAGGCCGGGTCATACACAGTAAACGATCAGGAAGCAGGTGCCAAATTGGGCATAGTCAAGCAGAATAGTCAGGAGAAGCCAAGGTCAAAATCAGAAGTAACAATCTCAGAAATCCAGGGATAATCAGAAGAATAGTCAGGAACAAGCCGTAGTCGTAATCATCAGAATCATCAGAAGTCAAATACACTTAGGGGCCGATGCATCACGGGTCAAATATCGAGGGTTAATTAACCCTCGATATTCGACTGGGGAATGAAAATCCTTCGGCTTCGAATATCGAAGTCGAAGGATTTTGCACAAAAAGTTCGATCGAACAATCGAAGGAATAATCCATCGATCGAATGATTAAATCCTTCGAATTGAACGATTCGAAGGATTTTAATCCAACGATCGAAGGATTATCCCTCGACCAAAAAAACTTAGCCAAACCTATGGGGACCTTCCCCATAGGCTAACATTGGGTTCGGTAGCTTTTAGGTGGCGAACTAGGGGGTCGAAGTTTTTTCGAAGTTCGAATCCTTCGATTCAAAGTCGTGGTCGAAGTAGCCCAAAAAACACTTCGAAATTCGAAGTTTTTTTACTTCGAATCCTTCACTTGAGCTTGGTGAATTGGCCCCTTAGTGTAAGTAGAGACGATCACCTCGCATTGAGCCTAGGCCTGAGCGTCCTTTTAACCTCAGAACACACACTTGTGTCAGAACGCACGCTTACGTCGGAACGCACGCTTGCGTCAGAACGTGCGCTAGAACGCGCGCGTATCAGAATATACGCACGCCCCAGCAACAGGCGCTGGCATAGAGATGCCGGCTAGAGCGCGAGATGACGTCAGCTCAACCCGGACCTGCTCTGCTGAGTCCTGACAGCTGTGGAAAATGGCAGGCAAAACTTTCCGACGAATGGATCTCTTGTGGTTCGGGAGGATACATGCCTTTACCTATGACACTCTTACCTAAACTACTTTATTATTTTAGGGCATTACCTATTCCCATTCCGGATCTTGATCTTCAAGCCATGCAGAGAAAGGTATTCCAATTTATCTGGGCCGACAAACATCCCAGAATCACTAGGAAAACCATGTACAGTAAAGGCCCAAAAACCAAGGGGGCTTAATCCCAACCTGTCATACTATTTTATTACAGTACTTAAACATATGAATGCATCCACAATGCCTAAGTGGGTAACAATGTTGAAACATCAATTACATCCAGTTACCCCGCATGCATTGTTAT
The DNA here is from genome assembly GCF_017654675.1 of Xenopus laevis. Lineage (NCBI taxonomy): Eukaryota > Metazoa > Chordata > Amphibia > Anura > Pipidae > Xenopus > Xenopus laevis. The sequence goes on along the minus strand of NC_054377.1, from coordinate 36,691,130 downwards.
GGTGCTCCCCAGTGCAACGTTCAAAAATCATAGACCCCTTTTTAATCCATTCCCTTAATATTTGGGATAAATATAAATACCCAGCTAAACTTATTTCAGCTCCACTTCCAGCAGCTCCGATTCATGCATTGTTATGGTACTCCCCAGTGCAACGTTCAGAAATTATAGACCCATTTTTAATCCATTCCATTAATATTTGGAATAAATATACAGTAAATACCCAGTTAACTTATTTCAGCCCCACTTCCAGCAGCTCTGATTCTTGGTAATCCGTTGTTCCCTCCTGGTTTATCTTCCAAACCTTTTCAAAGATGGACATCTAATGGCTTCAGACATATATATCATTTAAGGTCCTAAAAGCTGTTCCACTATACAGGACACTTATAATTTTCCCCCGTCTGAGCTATTTCAATATCAACAGATAAGCCTGTAATCTTTAATAAAGTCAAAACACTTTTAACCCTTTCCCTGCCAGCCGTTTTGTCCTAGATGCGAACATCTACTGCCAAGCAGTTTTTAGATATTTTGCACTCTTTCACTTTAAGGGCCTTTCCTGGGGTGGTCTTTTAGTTAACCCAGGAAAACAATATATTGTTTTTTTCAGGACAACCTGAACTTTCACAATATGCAAGAATTTTGGTGTAATTCTACTTCTCTAAAAAAATATTGGATTCTAAGTGTCAAAAAAAATGAAAAAAATCATGTTGCACGAAGAACAATCACATATATCAGAAACATCATTCATTTTATGTACGAGAACACAGCCGATTTAGAAAGGTCTATGTCTCCTGAACGCGACAATACCAAATATATATAGTTTTATGGAGATTTCTCACTTGTATAGCTCAAAATCTACAAGCAGTACACAACCAAATTTCCAAAGCAACACTCCCCAAACGGCATACTTTTGATTTCAAGGCCAAACATTCCGCTAACAGTAGGTTTACCCTAGAAAACTACCCATTACTAGAAAGAACAGATTCTGGTGAATCAAAAATGGGTAGAAATATCTTTGTACTCCAAACCACCAAGTTGCAATTGTTTCCTAAAGTTATAATGTTTTATAGAAATTGGTGAATTTTTTGAAAAATGACCTCAAAGCTTCCACTCTACAGCAACATATCTCCCACACATCATTAGGTATCAATGTAAAACACCCCAAATATAAAATTCTGGGTCCACTGAACAGTTTGATGCCCAATATGAATAGATGTACCCAAGCACGTGGCATAGGAGGCCCCAAAAGGAAGACCACCCGTTTGTTCTGTCATTTCAGATACTGCAAAATCAACACATTTACATAGTTTTGGGGGGCGGCAAAGGTAGAAAAAAGTACGTTCACCCCAGAAAACCATATATTTTCGGAAAGTACACATTGCCACGAATCTAAATTGGGTATGCATGTCTTTGTACTCCAAAGTACCAAGCCGCAAATCATTCCTAAATTTGGTGATTTTGGTGACATTTCCAAAAATCACTTAAAAATGTCTACCCTGCAGCATCGTATTTCCCACATACTTTTAGGTATCAAGAGAAATCACCCCAAATATGAAAGCCTAGGGTCCTCTGAACAGTTTGATGCCCAATATATATAGGTGTACCCAAGCACGTGGCATATAGGGGCCCCAAAAGGAAGACTCCCATATGGTCTGTCATTTGAGGTACTGCAAAATCAACACATTTACATCGTTTGGGGGGGGGGCAAAAGTAGAAAACAGTAAGTTTACCCCAGAAAACCATATATTTTCGGAAAGTACACATTCCCACGAATCCAAATTGGGTATGCATGTCTTTCTACGCCAAAGTACCAAGCCGCAAATCATTCCTAAATTTGGTGATTTTGGTGACATTTCCAAAAATCACCTCAAAATATCTACCCTGCAGCATCGTATTACCCACATACTTTTAGGTATCAAGAGAAATCACCCCAAATATGAAAGCCTAGGGTCCTCTGAACAGTTTGATGCCCAATATGTATAGGTGTACCCAAGCACGTGGCATATAGGGGCACCTAAAAAGAAGACCCCCATATAGTCTTGACATTTCAGGTACTGCAAAATCAACACATTTACATTGTTTTGGGGGGGGCAAAAGTAGAAAACAGTAAGTTCACCCCAGAAAACCATATATTTTCAGAAAGTACACATTTCCACGAATCCAAATTGGGTATGCATGTCTTTCTACGCCAAAGTACCAAGCCGCAAATCATTCCTAAATTTGGTGATTTTGGTGACATTTCCAAAAATCACCTCAAAATATCTACCCTGCAGCATCGTATTACCCACATACTTTTAGGTATCAAGAGAAATCACCCCAAATATGAAAGCCTAGGGTCCTCTGAACAGTTTGATGCCCAATATGTATAGGTGTACCCAAGCACGTGGCATATAGGGGCACCTAAAAAGAAGACCCCCATATAGTCTTGACATTTCAGGTACTGCAAAATCAACACATTTACATTGTTTTGGGGGGGGCAAAAGTAGAAAACAGTAAGTTCACCCCAGAAAACCATATATTTTCAGAAAGTACACATTTCCACGAATCCAAATTGGGTATGCATGTCTTTCTACGCCAAAGTACCAAGCCGCAAATCATTCCTAAATTTGGTGATTTTGGTGACATTTCCAAAAATCACCTCAAAATATCTACCCTGCAGCATCGTATTACCCACATACTTTTAGGTATCAAGACAAATCACCCCAAATATGAAAGCCTAGGGTCCTCTGAACAGTTTGATGCCCAATACATATAGGTGTACCCAAGCACGTGGCATATAGGGGCCCCAAAAGGAAGACTCCCATATGGTCTGTCATTTGAGGTACTGCAAAATCAACACATTTACATCGTTTGGGGGGGGGCAAAAGTAGAAAACAGTAAGTTTACCCCAGAAAACCATATATTTTCGGAAAGTACACATTCCCACGAATCCAAATTGGGTATGCATGTCTTTCTACGCCAAAGTACCAAGCCGCAAATCATTCCTAAATTTGGTGATTTTGGTGACATTTCCAAAAATCACCTCAAAATATCTACCCTGCAGCATCGTATTACCCACATACTTTTAGGTATCAAGAGAAATCACCCCAAATATGAAAGCCTAGGGTCCTCTGAACAGTTTGATGCCCAATATGTATAGGTGTACCCAAGCACGTGGCATATAGGGGCCCTAAAAATAAGACCCCATATAGTCTTGACATTTCAGGTACTGCAAAATCAACACATTTACATTGTTTTGGGGGGGGGCAAAAGTAGAAAACAGTAAGTTCACCCCAGAAAACCATATATTTTCGGAAAGTACACATTTCCACGAATCCAAATTGGGTATGCATGTCTTTCTACGCCAAAGTACCAAGCCGCAAATCATTCCTAAATTTGGTGATTTTGGTGACATTTCCAAAAATCACCTCAAAATATCTACCCTGCAGCATCGTATTACCCACATACTTTTAGGTATCAAGAGAAATCACCCCAAATATGAAAGCCTAGGGTCCTCTGAACAGTTTGATGCCCGATATGTATAGGTGTACCCAAGCACGTGGCATACAGGGGCCCTAAAAGCAAGAAGACCCCCATATAGTCTGTCATTTCAGGTACTGCAAAATCAACACATTTACATCGTTTTGGGGGGGGCAAAAGTAGAAAACAGTAAGTTCACCCCAGAAAACCATATATTTTCGGAAAGTACACATTCCCACGAATCCAAATTGGGTATGCATGTCTTTCTACGCCAAAGTACCAAGCCGCAAATCATTCCTAAATTTGGTGATTTAGGTGACATTTCCAAAAATCACCTCAAAATATCTAACCTGCAGCATCGTATTACCCACATACTTTTAGGTATCAAGACAAATCACCCCAAATATGAAAGCCTAGGGTCCTCTGAACAGTTTGATGCCCAATATGTATAGGTGTACCCAAGCATGTGGCATATAGGGGCCCTAAAAGGAAGACCCCCATATAGTCTGACATTTCAGGTACTGCAAAATCAACACATTTACATTGTTTTGGGGGGCAAAAGTAGAAAACAGTAAGTTCACCCCAGAAAACCATATATTTTCGGAAAGTACACATTCCCACGAATTCAAATTGGGTATGCATGTCTTTCTACGCCAAAGTACCAAGCCGCAAATCATTCCTAAATTTGGTGATTTAGGTGACATTTCCAAAAATCACCTCAAAATATCTACCCTGCAGCATCGTATTACCCACATACTTTTAGGTATCAAGACAAATCACCCCAAATATGAAAGCCTAGGGTCCTCTGAACAGTTTGATGCCCGATATGTATAGGTGTACCCAAGCACGTGGCATACAGGGGCCCCAAAAGGAAGACCCCCATATAGTCTGTCATTTCAGGTACTGCAAAATCAACACATTTACATCGTTTTGGGGGGGGCAAAAGTAGAAAACAGTAAGTTCACCCCAGAAAACCATATATTTTCAGAAAGTACACATTCCAACGAATCCAAATTGGGTATGCATGTCTTTCTACGCCAAAGTACCAAGCCGCAAATCATTCCTAAATTTGGTGATTTAGGTGACATTTCCAAAAATCACCTCAAAATATCTACCCTGCAGCATCGTATTACCCACATACTTTTAGGTATCAAGACAAATCACCCCAAATATGAAAGCCTAGGGTCCTCTGAACAGTTTGATGCCCAATATGTATAGTTGTACCCAAGCATGTGCATATAGGGGCCCTAAAAGGAAGACCCCCATATAGTCTGACATTTCAGGTACTGCAAAATCAACACATTTACATTGTTTTTGGGGGGCAAAAGTAGAAAACAGTAAGTTCACCCCAGAAAACCATATATTTTCGGAAAGTACACATTCCCACAAATTCAAATTGGGTATGCATGTCTTTCTACGCCAAAGTACCAAGCCGCAAATCATTCCTAAATTTTTTGATTTTGGTGACATTTCCAAAAATCACCTCAAAATATCTACCCTGCAGCATCGTATTACCCACATACTTTTAGGTATCCAGAGAAATCACCCCAAATATGAAAGCCTAGGGTCCTCTGAACAGTTTGATGCCCAATATGTATAGGTGTACCCAAGCACGTGGCATACAGGGGCCCCAAAAGGAAGACCCCCATATAGTCTGTCATTTCAGGTACTGCAAAATCAACACATTTACATCGTTTTGGGGGGGGCAAAGGTAGAAAAAAGTAAGTTCACCCCAGAAAACCATATATTTTCGGAAAGTACACATTCCCACGAATCTAAATTGGGTATGCATGTCTTTCTACTACAAAGTACCAAGCCGCAAACCATTCCTAAATTTGGTGATTTTGGGGACATTTCCAAAAATCACTTCAAAATTTCGACCCTGCAGCATCGTATTACCCACATACTTTTAGGTATCAAGACAAATCACCCCAAATATGAAAGCCTGGGGTCCTCTGAACAGTTTGATGCCCAATATGTATAGGTGTACCCAAGCACGTGGCGTATAGGGGCTCCAAAACGAAGACCCCCATATGGTCTGTCATTTCAGGTACTGCAAAATCAACACATTTACATTGTTTTGAGGGGGGCAAATGTAGAAAAAAGTAAGTTCACCCCAGAAAACCATATATTTTCGGAAAGTACACATTCCCACGAATCCAAATTGGGTATGCATGTCTTTCTACGCCAAAGTACCAAGCCGCAAACCATTCCTAAATTTGGTGATTTTGGGGACATTTCCAAAAATGACTTCAAAATTTCGACCCTGCAGCATCGTATTACCCACATACTTTTAGGTATCAAGACAAATCACCCCAAATATGAAAGCCTGGGGTCCTCTGAACAGTTTGATGCCCAATATGTATAGGTGTACCCAAGCACGTGGCGTATAGGGGCCCCAAAACGAAGACCCCCATATGGTCTGTCATTTCAGGTACTGCAAAATCAACACATTTACATTGTTTTGAGGGGGGCAAATGTAGAAAAAAGTAAGTTCACCCCAGAAAACCATATATTTTCGGAAAGTACACATTCCAACGAATCCAAATTGGGTATGCATGTCTTTCTACGCCAAAGTACCAAGCCGCAAATCATTCCTAAATTTGGTGATTTAGGTGACATTTCCAAAAATGACTTCAAAATTTCGACCCTGCAGCATTGTATTACCCACATACTTTTAGGTATCAAGACAAATCACCCCAAATATGAAAGCCTGGGGTCCTCTGAACAGTTTGATGCCCAATATGTATAGGTGTACCCAAGCACGTGGCGTATAGGGGCCCCAAAACGAAGACCCCCATATGGTCTGTCATTTCAGGTACTGCAAAATCAACACATTTACATTGTTTTGAGGGGGGCAAACAGGGCCGGACTGGGAGTAAAAAGCAGCCCTGGCAAAAAAAATCAAAGCAGCCCACACAAAATGCATGCTGGTCTTTTTACTTACACACAAGCATATTATAGAGAGAGAGAGAGAGAGAGAGAGAGAGAGAGAGAGAGAGACCCATACATTGGTTTAAAACTGCCTTTATATGGTTAGTGACTTCTAATATCCTTATCATTTACAGTAGGGGGTACATTATCCCTTATAATACATGAGTGATACTCAGAGTTCCCTGTATAACTCAGCCTGCAGCCTTGTGCCTTTATATGGTCACAGAACAACCCCTCAGTGACTTCTAATATCCTTATCATTTACAGTAGGGGGTACATTATCCCTTATAATACATGAGTGATACTCAGAGTTCCCTGTATAACTCAGCCTGCAGCCTTGTGCCTTTATATGGTCACAGAACAACCCCTCAGTGACTTCTAATATCCTTATCATTTACAGTAGGGGGTACATTATCCCTTATAATACACGAGTGATACTCAGAGTTCCCTGTATAACTCAGCCTGCAGCCTTGTGCCTTTATATGGTACACTGTAGTGTATTTTTTAATTAATGTAGTTAAGTACAAATTCTCAGCCTTCAAAAGGGCACTCAAAATAATAAAAACAGCAGTACTTACATACTGCTGTTTCCATCTTCAGACTGTTGAGGCACTGCTGACCCACTCTCCAATCCACAGGTCCACTTTAAGCACCAGCTCTGCTTTGCCCTAAAAAAATACCTCTCTCCAGCTTCCAGCTCTGCACTTTGTTTGTAAATAAACCTGCGTGTGGTGACGTCATGCAGGTGTCCTCACCCACAAATTGAAAGTTGCTGCAGTCCTGCCCCCCTCTGCTCTAATGTTACAATACACATAGCAGCAGGGCTGTTTTAAGCCCTTGGTGGGCCCTGGGCAAAGCTCATAACAGAAATAGCAGGATGGCACAAAGATTATTTCGTATATACATACCCCCTGAATTTAATTGTGACGATGGGCCAGGCAAGAGGCACCACAGGGTGGCAAACCAAAAAAACATCTTTTTAAATATTTGTGCAGTCACTGACAGTGGGCCCCAAAATGAGTGGGCACTGTAAGAAGTGCCAGTCAGTTGTGGCAATAAACATTTTCTAACAGGGGACATTGCCTTCATACTTAGCCAGAGGAGGGGGGGGGGGAGAGAGAGAGAGAGAGAGAGAGAGAGAGAGAAATAGACATAAAGATTTTTTGAGAGAAAGATGATAGACCAGGAAGAGGTTAGAGAAGGTGTGCATGAGGGTGCCTGATTCAGCTAGCTTGGACCTGGTGGCGAATGTGGAAGCCGGTCACTCACTGTGTGCGACAGACTCAGTGCGGTGTGGTCGGTGATTCCCTGATGGCTCTTGGCTCATGACGTGTATGTGCAGCGCAGGACCAGGCCAGCTCGGCGAGTGTTGTTATGTGGCAACGCGATGCGTCGGCTCCCTTTGGACTGTTTATCATAGCAGTGGAGGTGGGAGGAGGCTGCTAGAGTCAGCGTGCATGCCAGAGTGTGGGGGAGGAACCGGAGAAAGAGCAGAGAGATGACAGGAGGATTAGAAGCTGCAGACTGCGGGTCGGTGGACTGCGCGTTCTAGTTCAGGGCAGGTACGCAACTCTGGTGGCTGTGATTAATAGCTAACAAGTGAAGTGCCGCACCGCATCTAATTAGACAGCGGGCGGCCCACTTAGGCAGAGCGGCCCCTAGGGCATTTGCCCGAACGGACAGATTACCAGTCCGGGCCTGGGGGCAAATGTAGAAAAAAGTAAGTTCACCCCAGAAAACCATATATTTTCGGAAAGTACACATTCCCACGGATCTAAATTGGTATGCATGTCTTTGTACTCCAAAGTACCAAGCCGCAAACTATTCCTAAATTTGTTGATTTTGGGGACATTTCCAAAAATGACTTCAAAATTTCGACCCTGCAGCATTGTATTACCCACATACTTTTAGGTATCAAGACAAATCACCCCAAATATGAAAGCTTAGGGTCCTCTGAACAGTTTGATACCCAATATGTATAGGTGTACCCAAGCATGTGGCATACAGGGGCCCCAAAACGAAGAACCCCATATGGTCTGTCATTTCAGATACTGCAAAATCAACACATTTACATTGTTTTGAGGGGGGCAAATGTAGAAAAAAGTAAGTTCACCGAAGAAAACCATATATTTTCGGAAAGTACACATTCCCACAAATCTAAATTGAGTATGCATGTCTTTGTATTCCAAAGTACCAAGCCGCAAACCATTCCCAAATTTGGTGATTTTGGTGACATTTCCAAAAGTCACCTCAAAATTTCTAACCTGCAGCATCATATTACCCACATACTATTAGGTATCAAGAGAAATCACCCCAAATATGAAAGCCTAGGGTCCTCTGAACAGTTTGATGCCCAATATGTATAGTGTACCCAAGCACGTGGCATATAGGACCCCCAAAAGGAAGACCCCCATATGGTCTGTCATTTTAGGTACTGCAAAATCAACACATAAACATAGTTTTGGGGGGGAGCAAAGGTAGAAAAATGCACATTCACCCCAGAAAACCATATATTTTCGGAAAGTACACATTCCCGCGAATCCAAATTGGGTATGCATGTCTTTGTACTCCAAAGTACCAAGTCGCAAGCCTTTCCTAAATTTGGCGATAAAAGCAACAGTTTTTACATTTTTGAAATTGCCTAAAAATATTGCAATTGGCCGCATTTATTTCACCCAATTTTTTGCATACAATTGTAAAACACCATAAATATTGATGCCAATGGTCTACTGAACAGTTTGATGCCCAATATGCATTGATATACCAAGGCAGCTGGCATATGCGGACCCCAAATGAAAATAGTGCATATGATTTACTCCGCTGCCGATTCGCCTTCTGTGAACATAGACCATTGACTTCATATTATGTGCCTCAAGACCCTCCTAACAGCAAAAACCCCCGAAAACCATATGTTTTTGGAAAGTACACATTCTGACGAATCCACCAAACATAAAGACGTCTTTCTACACCAAACTACCAAACTGCAAAGCTTTTCTAAACGTAGAGGTTTTTACAACATTTCTGAAAATCGCCTAAAATTGTTGCAGTTTGCCGCATTTATCACACACAATGTTTTACGTATAAAGAGAAATCACCCTAAATATGGACGTCAGAGGTCTACTGAATAGTTTGATGCCCAATATGCAAAGATTTACCAAAGTATGTGGCGTGTACGGACCCCAAATGAAAAACATGCATATGAATTTTCACGCTGGCCAACTAAGCTGCAGAAAAGAGAGCCCCAACTGTGCGTTATGTGCCGTATGACCCACAAAATGTAAAAAGACCCCTAGAAAACTATATATTTTTGGAAAGCATATATTCTGGCGAATCAAACTAAGTAAAATAAATCTTTCTATACCAAAGCACCAAACAGCAAAACAATACTAAAGATTCAAAAGGAACAATAATGCAGGGATAAAATTGCAATAAAACCACAAAAATAGCGTAAATCAATGAAATAACAAAATAATTGATCCGACAGCGTAATTAGTGGCCGAAATCGATTATCCAATAGTCACGCTGTCAAAATAACATGTTTTTAGGCAAAACAAACAGTACAATGAATAAGTAAAAAAAAAAAAAAAAACCTGTTTGTGAGTTTTTGTGTATACATATTTGTGCACTAATAAAAGTTGTCTAAGTGTGCAAATACATGTAATTAAGTGTAAATAAGTGTACAAAATTGACCAAGTGTGCTAAAATAAAAAAATAAAAAATAAAAAATACAAATTTTTACTAAAATGTTTGTGTAAGTGTATAAATGTACTGTAGGTATGTGTAAATGCAGGTAAGTGGGTAAAAAAACGTGCACTTACCGTTTTTGTAGCAGGAGGATCGCTGGAACAGATAGAGGCAGCCAGAACAGCGTGTCTGCAGAGTTACTGCGCAGCAGGAAGTGTGTGGGCGGCTGTTCAGGAAGGAAGAGGTGAGTATGACGCAGCAGCGCTTTTTCCAGCGCATTTGCGTCTTTGAAGTCGGATCTGCGACAATCGTGTCGCAGATCCGACTCGACAGCCCCCCAGCCTTGTTGCCCAGGGGGCTGTCAACCCTTCTGACACTCTGCGGAGGCGGCAAAAGCCGCCGATGCAGAGTGTAGGGCTCAGCTGCAGGAGAACGTACATGGTACGTTCTTGGCAGCCTGAGCCCTGAACCGCCAGCACGTACGCCGTACGTGCTTGGCGGTTAAAGGGTTAACACCTACTTTGAAAATGTTTGCATTAATTATCCGTACTCAAGAGGATTAATTTCATACCTATTTAGTTTACTTCTTAACATGCATTCCCAAACTCCCTTATCCTTTGTTACGGCATGGAATAAAGACCTCAACACTACCATAGATAAAGAAACCTGGGATAAGATATGGGAAACTACAGCCCACTGTTCAAGGAATATTTCACTACTGGAAACTGCATCTCACACGCTGGTATATGGTCCCCTCCCGCCTATATAAACCCCCAACATAGCCAAGATTGCTTCAGAGGCTGCAGTCTAACAGGTATAGTGATGCATATCTGGTGGGACTGTCCAAATGTTCTATACTATCATATATTCAGTATATACTATCATATATTTAGTAACACAGGTCAATCTTAGGAAAGATCCTTTAAACACTTTATTAAATAAAAAGATATCCAACACCGATTTCAATACAAAGACTTTGATAACTTTTATGTTTTTGGCTGCAAAAATGTCATAGCTAAAGATTGGAAATCTCCTTGGGTTCTGATTTCACACTTTAAAGACAAGCTGAATTGGATAATGGTTAATGAAAGACTAACCAGTATACTTATTGATAAAAATGAGAAATTCAAGAAAATTTGGGAACCATGGTATAGATATTCTTTACCATCTACAGGAACCCCTTCAATCCTCTGGTGACTACTATCTGACAACAATATATACTGATGCTTGTTTGGTCATATTCTATATTATTTTGAATCAAGACTACTATTACTCTATAGTTATATTTCAGGTATTTTCCTTAACTGTGAGCCCACAAAAGTTAAGATACTTAAGGGACCTCGCAGAAATCACCCTAGAACATGCATTATTTAAAACTAAATTTTTACAAAACACAACATGCCTTCAAAAGTTACTTTTAATTTAATTTATTTCTTTTTCTTTATCTATCTTTGTTCTTTTCTCTTTCTTTACCTTTTCTTTATATGCAAATATCTGATGATGTTACATAATTGTAAAACTACGTTCTCTCTAAAAATGTTAAAACTCAAATAAAAACTATTGAAAAGAAAATAGAATAGACATATTAAATTAGATAAATGGTAAATATGAGTTTATCACTTAATAGTAAAAATCCCACTGCATTATCCCGGATATTATAATTTTTTTTTCCTGGTCCTGTGAAAAACCTAAAATGGGGGTTCCACTGTATACAGTAGGTATGACACACATTTCATACACACAAGTACTCCATCAGCTTTATAAATTACATTTCATTTAATCAATTTGTAATTTATTAATTAACTAAAAAAAATTGAAATGTTCAATTAAAAAAGTAATAATTAATTCAGGGAACATATACATTTTTTATTTATATCAGCTTTTCATTCATTTATTGAAAGCACCCCAACCCCAGTAAAATAATTCATAGCTAGCTCAATCGGGAGTACACAGATGGAGAGCTGGAGCAGATTATGAGATGCAATGTCTAGTGCAAAAGGGGGATGGAGAGGAGGGGAAAGTTATTGGCAGTAAGATTCAAAAATATGTAAGAAAGCAAACTAAAGGAGCAAACAGACATTAAGAGACCTTAGGGGTTTAAAAGTAAAATTAAATGAAAGAAGTAGTTGGTGATTGGCACTATACAGTACGTGTGTTCTATACAGGGGCGATCCTGGCCCCTCCACCGCCTGAGGCAGAAGCGGTTGCTGCTGCCCCCCCTCCCCCGGAAATTCGCTTTTAAAGTACCAGGAGCAGCATTTTTGCTGCCCCTGGTACCTAGTGGGGCGCTGCCACCTGAGGCGACAGCATCAACTCGCCTCATTGGTGAAGCACCCCTGGTCTTATATGATAATTAAACCACCCCCTCCCCCTAAGTTCTCTGCTCATAGCCTTTGCTCACCAAAGCAGCAGGCAGTCAGTGCGATCATCCACTTGTCTGGACGGGCCCAATCAGCAGGCAGACACACTTTACATTACGCGATGGCGCCTCTGTCTCCTGCGTGAAGGACTCCAGTGGCAGTGACATCATCACTAGCTACGCATATGGCTGCAGATTTGGAGGACTCCTAAATATTGTGGAAAGAGGCTGGAAAATTCTCACTAGAAGTAGACCCCAGGTACAGTAGGAGCAGGTTGCAGGTGGCCTAATTTGCAGTGGCAGAGGTTCTGGGGCCCACAAGGACCAAGGCCCACCAGGATTTTTCTCTGGCAGATAAACTTGACAGCATGTATATTTTTATTTGTATAACACTCCTTGAGGGCAAAGCACTGTACAGCAAAACAATAATTTAGTAGTAACTATGGGTCACTGCATTAATAAATCACAATAAGTGCGTTATTAGAAATACAATTCACATAAAAAATAATTACAATACAGGTTAAGTGCTCAGTGTCAAGGAGACAAAAGGACGGAGGACCCTAACCCGTGAGGCTTACAATCTAAATGGGAGGGTAACTTACATACACAATTCGGAGGGCAGTAACGTAACTTGGTGGGGGCGGGCCCTGGTGCGAGCTATGCAGACGGGCCTGTCCCCACCCTCGTGTGCGCAATTATACTGTGCTGCTGCAGCCGACTCCAGCCGGCTGCAGCGCGCACGATCTTCCGGGGGGCCCTGCGGGGGGGGCGGGCCCTGGCCCATTTGCACCCCCTGCTCCCCCGGTAGTTACGCCACTGTCGGAGGGGTATTAAAGCACTTTAGGTTGCAGTGGGTGACACTGTCATTTAAATGCCAGTTCCCAGTTCAGGAGTTATCCGGGTGCTCCCAAAGGTTTGAATTTCGTTTTAAAAACATTGAAGGATTCTCTCCCGAGAGATTCAGGAGTGGCATTCCAAATATAAGTAGCAGCAAGAGAGAATGGTTTGACACGGGAAACAGCAGTAGTGGTGGGTTGTGCAACCAAGCGGTTGTTCTGAGAGGAGCGGAGGTTTCGGCCAGGAATAAATAGAGAATAAGATGCAGTTAGGTGCAGAGGAATGAAGGGCTTTGAAGGTTATGAGGAGGAGTTTATAAGTTATTCGTTGTTTTATAGGAAGCCATGATAAAGACTTAAGCAGGGGAGGGGCCTGTACCCTTTTGGATGAGAGGAGGATAATTTTGGCTGCAGTGTTTAATACAGACTGTAGAGGGGAGAGATGGGAGTTAGGGAGGCCAGTGAGATACAGTAATCTAGTCAGGATACAATGAGAGCATGCATGACCGTCTTGGCCATATCAGGTGAAAGGAAGGGATGGATTTTGGCAATATTGTGTGAGAAAGTGACAGGTTTTGATAGTGGTGTTAATATGATCAGAGAAGGAGATAGAGAAGTCAAAGATTACCCCCAGACAGTGTGCTGAGTTGACAGGGTTAATGAGCATACAATCTATAGAGATAGTGAAAAGGGGAGTAGGACCAGGCTTATGTGGAAAAATGATTAGTTCAGTTTTTGTTAGGTTGAGTTTGAGTTGGCGCTGGTTCATCCAATTTGAAATAGCTAGGAGGCAGTTAGAGATGTAAGCCTCTGTTTCAGCTATTTATGAAGGTGTGGAAAAATATAATTGTGTGTCAGTGTCATCAGCATACAGATGATAATTAAAGCCAAATGATCGGTTGCGATCTCTCAGACAGAGTGTACAGGGAAAACAACAACGGAGCAAGTACAGAGCCTTGTGGCACCCCTACATTAAAGGAACAGTAACACCAAAAAATGTAAGTGTTTTAAAGTAATGAAAATATCATGTACTGTTGACCTGCACTGGTAAAACTGATCTGTTTGCTTCAGAAACACTACTATAGTTCATATAAACAAGCTGCTTTGGAGCAATGGCGGAAATTGAAAAACGGCTATATGGCACAGGTTAACTAATGGATAACAGATAACACCATTAGACAGACAGAGCTTATTTGCTATCTGCTGTGTAACCTGAGCTTTTTCTCCTTTGAATGGCTGCCCCCATTGCTACACATCAGCTTATTTATATAAACAATAGTAGTGTTTCTTAAGCAAACACAGAAGTTTTACCAGTGCAGGGCAACACTGCATTATATTTTCATTACTTTAAAACACTTTTATTTTTTGACGTTACTGTTCCTTTAAGTGGAACCAGAGATGAGGTTTTGTTAGTATAGGAGACAGTGAATGATAGGTTAGAAAGGTAAGAAGAAAGCCAACGACCAAAATGGTGGTGAATATTTCCAGCATACCTCTCTCCACACAACAACAACAAACAGGTACTGGCAAAGGGGTTATCCTGATTTTTTTCAACTGAACTATACCGTTTCTTTAAAAACATTAAACTTAAAGTATAATTCCCACAGAATATGTCTGAACCTAAGTCTGACCATATCTGTCTGACTGAAAGTACCTAGTTGTAAGTTTCTATAGTATATTATATCATTAATAATAACAATATTAATATACCTCAACCCACTTACTAGGGTTTCTGGTTCTTTTGAGTAAGCAGACAATGAATCCACACCAATAAGCGTAAAGTAAAGTGATATATTGTAAAATAAATCAATTGATTGTTGTACATAAATGATTACACTTAGACTAAACAATAATTACTATATTTACATACACATTACACAAGTCTACATTGTTGTTACCAAAAAAGTAGGGGAATAGAGTTCAGCTTCATGTCTGCCTTCTCCTCTGGTCTTCATTCCTCACATGTTGTCTTGTCCCAGGCTCCTCAGGCTTCTTCAGCTCTCTACTGCCTCCTCTCAGCTGCCCAGCTCCCTTCACATTTGTCCAGCGTTCTTTTATCCTGGGTTCTCACCTGCCCCCACAGAAACCCTCCCAACTGCCAAGATGCTGTGATAAACCCCCAACTTGCCTACATCCTGTTGAGCAAGTTTTCTCGCATACCACATCAGTTTTATGGTCCCCACAGCAGACATAGGCCTTAGTAGTCACAGGAAAACCTTTGTTATGATAATCAGGGCTTTATGTAAGTTCCCTGAACAACAGCTTTCATATTAAATAACAAAATCAAGATGGCAATTTCTTACATAGTCAGTATAAACCAGAGGTGGGCAATGTCTTTATTGATGCATTTATTTTCAATGTAACACGTGAAGTAGCTGAGTTGGAGGTGGTGTATAGGAGTGGTGTATACTATACCTCATAATTTGAGCAATAATTTTTTGGCATTACAGGAGATTACTCGATTCTACTGCATTGATTCATTAATTATGAAACCTGCTGACAAAGGAGATGTGATTGTAAAAACGGATAAAGTATTCTATGTAGATATGATTTTAAAGCAGCTTGGTGATGCTAACACCTAACCTAACACCATCGGCAGGTGGATACTAATCCTCTGTTTGCCATACAGACAAAAATAGTATCGTTAATACAAGAAGCATTACAATCCGCTATAATTGACAGTACATAATTTTTGCAACAGTTTCATCCAGTTGCCCCCATTTTCTATACACTGCCTAAAATTCATAAACATTTGGACTCCCCACCTGGGCGTCCAATAGTGTCATGCATAGACTCTGTACTTTCCCCCATATACATTTTGTGTCATTAGATAATATGTTTTGGGACACAGGTCCTATTTAGAGGATACTAATGATTTTTTGGCTAAATTAAGAGCTTTGACATGTATCCCATAGCATGCAATACCGGTCATGCTGGCCGTCGAGAGCCTCTACACCTCCATCCTACATGATGGGGGTGTGGAGGCTACCCGCATTGAGCTGGAACAAGATGAGTCTTTAGATGGCTCCTGCTGTGTTTGGAACTGGTATTACGAAATTATTATTTTTTATTCCAGGACATTTTATATGCAAATGTGGCCCCGTCCTATGCAATCATATTTATGAATAATTTTTAGAACAGATTTGTATATACCAATATACCACAATGAGTAAGTCCCTCTTGGATTTGAATAAATACTTACTCAAATCGAGCCTGACCCTGGCACATTTTAGTAATATCGAACGAGAAAAACTCTGGCACTCAAGGCAAGTGAAATGCAAGGTTCCCCCTTGCTTTTATTTCTTGTGCAGACGTGCAACGTTTCGGGGTGACCCCCTTTATCATGCTTGATAAAGGGGGTCACCCCGAAACGTTGCACGTCTGCACAAGAAATAAAAGCAAGGGGGAACCCTGCATTTCACTTGCCTTGAGTGCCAGAGTTTTTCTCGTTCGATTATACATTAGGGGCTGCCGTACCTCTACCCTGTGCACCAGGCGTTCTCTGTGAAGTTATTAGAGTGTGCTCTGCTTCACCTTGTTCCTGTTACATTTTAGTAATATAACATGTAACCATTTAACCATTTCTTTTCTCATGGGGCTGATCCTGTGACATCCAACCATAGTCTTGGTTTAACATAATTGTGCCTCTCTGTCCATCTTAAGCAGAACCCTTTCTAACCTTAGTATAGTATCCAAATATCATCTGCTGTGCTAGCACAATGTCCAGTATGGTATCTGTGAAGTGGATGTGTTTTTGAGGCTATCTATGTCTTTCTTAACCTTGACATGAGGCAACAGATGTATTCCATCTTCTGTATAAATATTCAACTACCACCATTAGTAGAAAGGCCTCTAACCTTGAAGTATAGAGTCTAACACAGTTGTTCTGTGGCTGTGTCCTGTTCTATATTCGTTAAATATATATAGTTATATATAACTTTCATCTAAAACCCTGATATCTACACCATGAAATTGCATTTTTAGACACCAAGGTCATTAAAGAGGGTGAACAGTTGACAACAGATCTGTTTGTGAAAGCGACAGAAAAAGGGATTTTATACTTACTGGAAAATCCTTTTGTAGTAGGCCCGAACTGTCAGTGCAAACATGTGGGTTAATATTGTAGGCATGTGAAAATTTAGACACCCTTACCCTTTACTGACAGGCACATCCTTAGTGATATGGACGCCTAAGTGGGTCCTTATTGTGCTTATGTAATCCCTGCAGTTCTCACAGTGGATGCTAGATGGCACTGTGGCATAATATAAAAGGCTTACAAACCATGAGGTCAGCGTCCATTGCTGCTGAACCTTTCCTCTGTTATGCTGCATAGGTTAGGGGTGGTGGAACTCAGCCTGAGTATAGTGAAGTGATAGTTATACCCTTTAATAGATCACTGGAGTGATAGATAGGGTATGTAGTTGAGCAACTCAAAGCTCAGACGAGGATATTAGAGGGATTAAGATAACGGGTATTACTGCCCCCATAGTAGGGCCTAAGTGTTAGACTCAGGGGAGTGCGTAGTCTTCTGAGTTCCACCTAAGGTAATCCTGAAGATTGGGGAAATACCTTCTCACAAACTGCATAACTCTCTACTTTGCAGAGAGTAATTCTATGTTTGGTACAGTGAGTATATCTTGTTATATTGGTTGATCTATGTGTTACTCTGTGTTCCATACTCCATTGTGAACTCTGGTTTTGGTTAATAAACTCAGTTTATTATTTAAGCAAAATAAAACTACTGGCGCCCAATCTCTTGTGCATTTTACACGATTACAGTTGCACTACACCCTGCCTCCACCCCGCTGCGAGGGCTTACCCCTGAGAAAAGAGTCTTATGGGTGGTATTAACCCCCACGAAAAGTAGCTAAAACAGATTTCTATAAAGTCCGTATATTATAGCGCTACAACTTGGCGCCCAACGTGGGGCCTGTAATACCGCACCGCAGTCTAGTGTGACAGGCGCTGCGGGTGCGGACGCAATAGGTAAATGGAGGTGTTTTTTACCTCCGCTGATAAGTTCGCTGTTGGAACTGTGGCCCACTCTCCTAAGACGGATCAGTGTAGGTCATCATGCCGATACGTCCCCAAGAGGTGCACGCGTGGGCGGTAGTGGAGCACGTTAACCCCCACTGTGCATAAAGCTCATGCATCCTACTCTCACTTATCATGTGAGATTAAAGGGCATCCGACTTGTGGTGGAAAAATATTCTAGAGTCCTGGGTTACCGGGTAAGGCTGTACCATGGTCCTGTGAAACTAGGGGACAATGAAGGGCCGTACACTATTTACCCGGTAGGAACTTACCCCATCGGTTGCCCTGTTATATATGCTGGACCTGAAACATCCCTGCTACTTAAGGTGAAAACTGAAACTCCCGACACCGCCACAGTGGTTAGCACATCTGATTTCCAGGGAAAAGTAGAGGCAATGAGCACGAGAGTAGGGACTGTTTCGTCCACTCTTGTTATTGCTGGGACAAAATACCCTAAACTGAAGGTTTTTTGGGAAATCTTCCCCTCCCCGAGGGAGAGCAGGGTTTTGAAGAGTGGCAGGAGGTTGCAGTTCAAATGCTGGAAGAGTGTCCATGCCCCGAGGGTGATAAACGGATCCATTTAACCAAAAATCTGCGCCCTCCCGCCAGCCAGGTGGTTAAACTATTTTGCAAAGCTCATTTAAAAGCGTCTTTTAGAGATTGCCTGAAAGCCCTAGAAGAGGGGTATGGGGCTTGTAGCAATCCTCATACCTTGCTCCATATGTTCTGAAGCTTGTATCAAGAAGAGGGGGAGGATGTGTCCACGTTTGTGCAACGGTTATAAAGCAAGCTATGGACATTAGTTCACAAGAACATTATCCCTGTTGCTGAGGTCGATTAGATGCGACCAGGGAGTTTCTGGTAGAAAAGAGGATTCGTTCCCTCGGCCTAAGAGGGTGTCCCTAGCAAAGACTTTCAGCGCTACTGCCCGTTTAGACTGTTTTCGGTGTGGATACCAGTGCCACCGAGTGTACCAGTGTTACCCGCCAGTAAACTCGGGTGACCTCCACAGTAAGGGGGAGGGCGGTTACCCCGGAAATGAAAGGGCACGCAGAAGAGTCAGAAATCAGTGACGCTCCCCGGGGTAGGACGACGGTGTACTTTCAACCTGCTTGTAAATGGTGTCCCGACCACAGCGCTATTTGACACGGGCTCCCAATTGACTATTATACACTGGCCGTTCTATCTTCAACATCTCAGCCACCTTCCCTTGCAAACTGTGGGGCCAGTACCTGTATTCGGTGTGGGGACGGGCCCCACATATAAGGATGGCTGTGTGGAAGTACAACTGCACATCCCTGGACTTGTAGGAGACAACGATCCACCTATCACTGTCGTGGCTTACGTGAGTCCTCCGCCTGGAGGTAAGGAAGCTGCTCCTGTGATTGTAGGCTCCAATGTGAAGGCTGTGGAGGAGGTGTTCCTCCAACCCAGTGAGGGCACCCCACTAACTGTGTTGCCCGTATCTCCAGAGCTGCAGGAGATTTGCCAGATTTTTGCCCCGGAGTCACCTGGGGGTTGTGTAGGAAATCCTTGGCATCCGGTGGAGATTCCTCCAGGGGGAGTCCGAAGTCTGCGAGTGTATGTGGAGATTGTGTCTGCTACCCCCAGAAGTTATTTCTTACTGGAGACCGACCCACACTAAGCTGCCCAAAATGGTTGGGAGATAGTTCCTGAGAGGAAAGACTATCGGCGCAAATGTCCCCGAACTGATGTGGTTACGGTTAAAAATATCACCCCCCACACCGTCATCATCCCTGCATGGCATACAGTTGGGCATTGTTACCGGGTGGACAGCGGTGTTCGGTCCGAAGGGGACAGTGGACACTAAACTTACTTTTAATCTGGAGGAGGCTGATGATCCCGTGGAACATCGTCATATGTTTTAGCAGAAGTTATCGATGTACCGGGATGTTTTCTCAGTAGATGAGATGGATGTGGGCTGCGCTAAACATGCAGAGCATAGTAGCAGATTGAGTGATGATACCCCTTTCCGAGAGAGGTCTAGGCGTATACCTCCTCGTGATCTGGAGGATGTTGGAAGTATTTGGAAAAGATGAAGGATCAACGGATAATCGTTGAATCACACAGCCCGTATGCTTCCCCAATTGTGATTGTACGAAAGAAAAATGGTAGTGTTCGTCTGTGTGTGGATTATCGAACACTAAATAGACGCACTGTCTCGGATCAGTATACCTTGCCCTGTATTGATGAGACCCTGGATGCAATACATGGTAGTGCGTGGTTCTCTGTTATGGACTTACGGTCAGGGTATTATCAAATTCCCATGAGTAGGGATGATCAGGAGAAGACAGCTTTCATCTGCCCATTGGGGTCCTATGAATTCACCCGCATGCCTCAGGGTATAAGCGGGGCTCCTGCAACCTTTCAGCATCTCATGGAGAAGGTGTTGGGCGATCTGACTCCCAGACATTGCATAGTATACCTGGATGATATAATTGTGTTTGGTTCCACTTTGGAGGAACACGATACCAGGTTGTTTAATGTCCTGGACCGCCTTCGGCAGGAGGGTCTGAAGCTCTCTATTGATAAATACAAGTTCGCTCGTAAGGTAGTGAAGTTTGTGGGGCATATTGTATCTGCAGAAGGGATTGCTACTGACCCCGAGAAAGTTGCAGCTGTTTGAGATTGGCCCTGGCCTAACAATGTGACTGAATTTAGATCCTTTTTGGAGTTCTGTGGATATTATCGGAGATTTTTCGAAGGGTATTCCAGACTTGCTCATCCCTTAAATGGATTGCTGGCAGGATGTGCCCCCAAGGAGACCCATTCCTTCTAGCCTTCAGTTAAGGCCAGGTGGTCCACAGATTGTGAGGAAGCCTTCCAAACTTTAAAGAAAAGACTCACGGAGGCCCCCGTCCTCGCTTATGCAGATCCTCAGAAACCGTATGTCCTGCATGTTGATGCCAGTTACGAAGGACTGGGGGGCATCCTTCACCAGGAATACCCAGGAGGGTTGAAACCAGTTGCATATGTTAGCCGAAGTCTTAATCCAGCTGAAAAGAATTACCCGGTGCACAAATTGGAGTTCCTGGCGTTGAAATGGGTAATTACTGAAAAATTGCATGACTATCTCTATGGGGTTAAGTTTGAGGTGATAACGGATAATAACCCGTTAACGTATATATCTTAACCACTGCTAAGTTGGACGCAGCTGGGCATCGGTGGTTGGCAGCTCTGTCTAATTATCAGTTCTCTCTGAAGTACAAGCCAGGTCCTAAAAATGTGGGTGCTGATACTTTATCCAGACATCCTGGTCTACCCCCTTATCTGGAAGAGGATGAATGGGAAGAGATTCCCAGCTTATCGGTGGCTGCCCATTGTGCTATGGCAGCTATGCAGAATGGTCGAATAGCTTTTTCCGAATTGCGTTTAGTGGATTCCCTGGGGGAAAAGAAGACTGCATTCCGTCTATGTATGCGTTTCCCACGACGTTAGGAGTACCAAAGATTATTCAACTGAGCACTGGTGATATGATTCGGGAGCAAAAGAGAGACCCGGTGGTTTGGCATGTCCGTGAGGCTGTCGCTAGGAAAAATCCTGAGCTTATGAGAAAGACTATACCTAAGGAAAGTCTGATATTCCTGAAGGAATGGGATAAGTTGAAGTTTATTGATGGGAGCCTCTACAGGATTCAGTTGTTTCATGATCACCCAGAAAGGAAGCAGTTGGTGCTACCCTAAACCTACTGGCGGATTGTTTTGAGGAGCTTACATGACCAACATGGTCATTTGGGGGTGGAAAAGACTTATGGTCTGATCCGTGATCGTTTTTTCTGGCCGAGAATGAGAGAGGTGGTGGTCGATTACTGTAGGTATTGTGTCCCTTGTTTTCAAAGAAAATCTTTACCCACTCGGGCTGCTCCCATGGAACATTTAAAGAACAGTGAGCCGTTGGATTTAGTCTGCATGGATTTTCTGTGTATTGATAAAGATTCTAGTGGGATTGGAAACATACTAGTTGTAACTAATCATTACACTCGATATGCTCAAGCTTACCCCACTAAGGACCAGAAAGCTGCCATGGTGGCTAAGGTATTATGGGAGAAGTTCTTTGTCCATTATGGTCTACCCAATCGGCTTCACTGTGATCAGGGAAGAGATTTTGAGAGCCGGTTGATAAAGGAACTGCTAGACCTATTGGATGTGGCTAAGAGTCGCACAACTCCCTATCATCTTGAAGGGGATGCTCTTCCTGAGAGATTTAACACTGTTGGACATGCTGGGTACTCTTTCGGCCACAGACAAACCCTCTTGGAGCCGTCATGTAAGTGCTTTAGGTCACGCCTATAATTGTACCCGGCATGAGTCTACTGGGTTTTCGCCCTATTTCCTTATGTTTGGAAGGGAAGCACGACTGCCAATTGATGTTCAACTGGGAGTCTCCACTGATGGAATTGGATGTAAGGAGCACTATCAGTATGTGAATCGCCTTCGGACCAGTTTGAAGGAAGCTTATCGCCTGGCTAAGGAAAATGCTGCAAAGGTCAATGCTGGGAATAAAAGACGGTTTGATGCCATAGTACGGTACAGAGAATTGAAGCCTGGAGATAATGTGCTCCTACGAAACTTAGGCCCCAATTCAAAGCATAAGCTGGCTGATCGGTGGAGGAAGGAGTTGTTTGAAGTAGTGAGCAAGCTACCCAGTATTCTGGTGTATCGAATTCGGATGAAAGAGTCAAGGCTTGGCACTGAAACCACTTACTTCCTGTGCCCCAAATTCCTCAGATGATTACTGATCCTGATGTGATGGAGGATACAGGTGTGGCTCTAAACAAGGATGAAAGAGGAGAAGGAGTTCTACTTACTACTGACAGTGGTGAATCGCTTGCACCAGGTGGAGAAAGTGACATTATACCTCAAGGAGGTGAATTTGATATTGATGCTCCTCCATTTCAGCCTGATTCTCAAGAAAACCGAGCCCATGACACAGATGTGCAGTGGGGTTTAGACCTAACATACCTAACACTGGTGAATTCAGAAGAGGTGATCAGGTTAGGAGGCCTCCCCAACTATTCACTTATGACACTGTGGGTAGACCCTGTTATGAAGTGCCTGGATATTTTGGCCCTTCTCCAACAGTGATGAGTCTAATGCTCATGCTAGACTGGTACATATGATGCCTGTGTGTTATTAGATGTGGAACCATAAGAGGACTGTGGGTTCGAATCTTTAATGGACTAGAATATTGATACAGTTTGCATGTCCATGAATGAAACTGTTGCTATTGATATGTTTCTTTCCAGCTATGCCATTGTACCTGGGTTACTCAGGAGAGTTCCCCTGAAGAGGTTATAAGGTAAAAAAAATTTGTAATATTGAATGTTTTGCATATGTGTTTACAGTGGTTGCCAAATTTTGAGGTTTGAAAGGTTCCTTGCCTGGACAGAAGGAATTCACCAGGGGAAGAATGTAGGGATGTGAAAATTTAGACACCCTTACTCTTTATTGACAGGCACCTCCTTAGTGATATGAACGCCTAAGTGGGTCCTTAAGGAGGCTTTGTGCTTATGTAATCCCTGCAGTTCTCACAGTGGATGCTAGATGGCACTGTGGCATTATATAAAAGGCTTACAAACCATGAGGTCAGCGTCCATTGCTGCTGAACCTCTCCTCTGTTATGCTGCAGAGGTTAGGGGTGGTGGAACTCAGCCTGAGTATAGTGAAGTGATAGTTATACCCTTTAATAGATCACTCTAGGAGTGATAGATAGGGTATGTAGTTGAGCAGCTCAAAGCTCCGACGAGGATATTAGAGGGATTAACATCCCGGGTATTACTGACCCCATAGTAGGGCCTAAGTGTTAGACTCAGGGGAGTGCGTAGTCTTCTGAGTTCCACCTAAAGTAATCCTGAAAATTGGGTAAATACCTTCTCACAAGCTGCATAACTCTCTATGTCTACTCTCTACTTTGCAGAGAGTCATTCTATGTTTGGTACAGTGAGTATATTTTGTTACATTGGTTGATCTATGTGTTACTCTGTGTTCCATACTCCATTGTGAACTCTGGTTTTGGTTAATAAACTCAGTTTATTGTTTTTTTTTTTTAAAGAATGCTTTTTATTGAATTTTTAACAACACAAAAAAAAAGAAAAGGAAAGATGATAGGAAAGAAAGAAAAAAAACAATAGACAGCAATAACTTGGCTGGAGACACAAGTGACTGTTACAGCGAGGTTGCCAGAGATTCAGTCCACGGAGACCAGACATCTTCAAATTTCCCTGGACACCCTCTCGCCACATATGTAAGTTTGTAAAGTTCCAGGTGAGAGTTGACAAGGGCGATCCAGTGCCGCAAAGTCGGGGGTGATGGTCCCATCCAATGGAGAGCAATAGTCTTTTTACCGTAGAACAAGAGCAGCCTCATTAAGGTTCTAGTTCGGGCTCTGGGTACCATGGAATCTACTAATCCCAACAAACAAGTGGCAGGGTTAAGTACCTGAGGTAAGGCGAGTTCTGTCCCCATAAATTGAGTAATCTGGTGCCAAAACCTTTGCACAGCAGGGCAATGCCACATCATATGAGAAAAATCAGCCAGCTGTTCACTACACCTCGGGCACTTAGGTAGATCACGTTTACCCATAGCATGCAGTTTTTGAGGGGTAAGATAGGTCTGATGCACAATTTTAAACTGAACAAGTCTGTCCCTAGTGCTAACAAGGGGTTTGTATAAAGAACCGATAATTTCGTCCCAGTCATCTGGAGCTAACTGAATCCCACTGGCTTCCCATTTATACTTAACTCTAGGGCGCGGATCATATTTCCGAGACAGAAGCAGTTTGTAAGTCTTTGAGAGGAGCTTCGCCTTAAGTGGGCGAGAGATCAGGTCCTCAATGTCAGTAACCTGCACAGGTGGGGGCGTGGGGAATTGGGTAGTACACAAGTGTGCAATCTGCAGATATCTAAACTCTTGCAAGAGGGGAAGGGTAGTCAGAGCATTGTCAGTGTACAGGTGTCTAATATGCTTAACTCCAAGCCTAGCCCACGTCCCCGCCTCCGTAAAAGTAGAAAAGTGCACTAGATTGCTATTGCCCCACAGTGGCATTTCAGGAGAAATGCTCCCCGTTTTGTCAGTTAGGTGTACCATGGCATCCCAAGCTCTTTTAGTAGCATCAAGCACCGGTGGTAAAGGGCTTATATCCTTCCTGCTCCTATACAAGGCGTTCTTAAGGCTTTCTATGGAGGTAAAGTAAAGAGCTTCCAAGGTCGATGCAGGATTCTCAGTATCAAAACATCGCCAATTAGCTATGTGAGTACTCTGCGAAGCTAAGTAATACAACTCATAATTAGGGGATGCGAGGCCTAGATGTTCAGGCAAGGCATTCAGAGTTGCACGGGAGAGTGTCGGGGTTTTTTTCCCCCAGATAAATGCGGACTGGATACGATCGATCTCCAGTAGGGATTTTTTCGGGATATGACACGGTGTGTTGCCCAGAACGTACAAAAATTTTGGCAGGAAGACCATCTTGCAGATATTGATCCTGCCGATAAGAGTAAGGGGTAGGTTTGCCCAGTGATCCAGGGTCGTTTTGAATTTGTGTAGAAGTGGCTGGAGATTGTGTAAGAGAAACGAGGACGGATGCCTATGAATGTGTAATCCTAAGTATTTGAAAGAGTGGACAATTTGCAGTTCACATTGGGGGTCCAACATATCTGGGGATAGATTGTCTAAAGGAAAAATCATAGATTTATCCCAATTTATTTGGAGGCCTGAGAAGTTCCCAAAATGCTTGACAATACCCAATGAGGACTGCAAAGAAATGTGGTGGTCGGCAAGATAGAGTAGTGTGTCGTCAGCGTACATTGAAATCTTTTCCTTAACTGTTTTATAGAGAAGCCCTCTGACTAGGGGGGACTGCCGAATCTCAATGGCCATAGGCTCAATGGCCAGGGCGAAAAGGATGGGGGAAAGAGGGCAACCCTGCCGGGTGCCCCAGGACAAGCGAAAGGCGGGTGAAAGAATCCCATTGACTCTAATAGCTGCTTGGGGCTCACTGTACAGTAGTTGGACCCATTTAATAAAAGCAGGGCCGAATCCCATTCTAAACAAAACTTCCCAGAGGTAAGGCCACTCAATAGAATCGAAGGCCTTGGCCGTATCAAGTGAAACCACCAATCTGGATCCTACATTCTCATGAGACAATTGTAAATTGAGGAAGAGCCTTCTAAGGTTAAATGAGGTAGATTTGGCAGGCATGAATCCAGATTGGTCAGGTTCCACCTGACACTACCCTGTAGTGTCAGGTTCCACCTGACACTACCCTGTACAGTCGATTAGCTAACACTTTGGCAAGGATTTTAACCTCCATATTCAGAAGGGAGATTGGGCGATAGGAGGAGCATAGTAGCCCATCCTTCCCTGGCTTTGGAATAAGGACAATAGTCGCTTCAGCAAACGATTTTGGAAAGGAGAAGTCCCGAAAGGCAGAAGACAGTGTTTCATGTAGAATGGGGACAAGTTCCTTAACATGAATCTTGTACCAGTCTATAGGAAAACCGTCCGGTCCAGGGGCCTTCCCTGAGGGAAAGGATAAAATGGCTTCAGCCAATTCAAATTGGGAAATGGGGGCATCTATAAATGTAGCCTGGTCCAGAGAGAGTTTTGGTATGGGTATGGTGTCAAGATAATCGTGTAATTCCGCTTCGGAGTAGTGGGCGGTAGAAGCATACAAAGCTTTATAAAACTCACTGAACGCCAAGGAAATATCTTTAGGAGAGGTAAGGATAGCCCCAGAGCACGTTCTAATTTTGGGAATGGCTGTAGAGGTTTCCTGGGCTTTGGCTAAAAACGCCAGGGGTTTCCCATTTTTATCCCCTAGGGCAAACATCGTGCTAGTGGCATGGAGCATCTTTTTCTTAGTTAGTTCTATCCTGTACAGATTAAGGCGTCGAAGAGCCGCCGCAAATTCAGTATGGTTGACCAAGGATGGGTCAAGTATGTAAGCGGATTCGGATTCCCTCACAGCCAGTTCCATAGACTCCAAAGTATCCTTACCATGAGCCCTCACCGCAGCAATAGATGCTATTAAGTTACCTCTCAGAACAGCCTTGAGGGCATCCCACACTATTTGGGGGGAAGCAGATAGTCGGTTATCCTGCCAATAATTAGTAATGGCAGTCGCGGAGTTGGTCACGACAGTCTCATTCTTTAACCAAAAGGGGCTAAGTCTCCACTGCCTAGAAGCGGGGTCTGGAAGCAAGTCTAGCAAAAGGAGTAAGGGGGCATGGTCGGAGATTGCTCTGGGTAAGTATCTGACCTCACGTACTCTAGGCAAAAGGTCGGAGGAGAGCAGAGCCAAATCTATTCTAGAAAGAGAGTGGTGAGTGGCCGAACAGCAGGAGAACTCCTGCCGCTCCGGAAACTTCCACCTCCAAACATCAGTTAAGCCATAAGCCAATGCCCACTCTGCAAGTTTTGAGGTGGTGGGGGCAGCTGCAGATAGTCTGTCTATAGCAGGATTAAAGCAGGCATTAAAATCACCCATAAGGCAAAGGGGGGCCGGGGGCATTTGCACTATTCCCTGATAGATTTCCTTAAGCACCACATCAGTGAAAGGGGGAGGGATATATACATTCACCAGTAAAAGAGGGTTTCCAGCTATGTTACATGCCAATATCTGGTAACGGCCCAGCCTATCAGAGCGAATATCGAGAAAGTCTAAAGGGAGGCCCTTACGGATAATGAGGGACGTGCCTCTAGCATAGGAAGAGAACGTGGTATGGTATGTATGGGACGCCCAGGGTTTGCGCAAAGCCAGGACCCTATTCCCTGTCAGATGCGTTTCTTGGAGCAGAAGAATGTGGGGGTTGTACGTTTTGAGATAGTTAAAAACCAATGCACGTTTAACCTTATCGTTCAAACCCCTCACATTCCAAGATACAATAGTTACTACAGACATGGTAACCCATAAAGACAATATATACTCACAATCCCTGATTCGACTCCATGGCACCCAGGCGACACCCTGATCTTCAAGGTAAGGTGAGAGCAGTTATTCCAGCCAAAACCAAAAAAAAAACTAAAAAGATAGAAGGACAGAGAGAAGAGAGGGAGAAAGAACATAACACAAACCCATACATACCCCAAAAACACCCCCCACCCTGCCCAGACCTGAAAGTTCGGCGGGCTTAATAACCCAAACGTCATTGAAACTGGAGAAAGTGGTTGCCCATAGCTCAGTCG
Source organism: Xenopus laevis (assembly GCF_017654675.1). Taxonomy (NCBI): domain Eukaryota; kingdom Metazoa; phylum Chordata; class Amphibia; order Anura; family Pipidae; genus Xenopus; species Xenopus laevis. The sequence continues at coordinate 36,662,625 of NC_054377.1, read as the reverse complement.
CAACCAGCTGAGAGATCTGTGAAAGTGTGCCGTGGGCTGGAAATTAGCAGGACCAAAAGACAGCTAATGGACAAAAGTTTGTAGGACATCCGATCATGGCAGACACGTCTCCACTCTGAAGATACGGCCCAGGAGAGGGTCCCAAACTGAAGCGTACTCATGGAAGAAGGGTGATCAGTGCCTGTGAAGAGGAAGTAGCCCCTGGTAAGTAGTAGGAGGTGTAGTTCGACGTCGACCTCCGTGTGGGCGGCTAAAACGGACAGGAAAAAGGCAACAGTCAAGCCGAAAAGGCGTGGAGGTATGGTTATCTTCAGACATGGCAGCAGGGTAGCCATAATTCGGTTCAATGCAGGGCATAGAGCCACGTTCAGCCACGTAAAGTGGGGGAATCCCCGCACAGAGGGAGGCAATCAGGGCACACAGCGCAGTCCAGGTATAGCCAATTGTAAACCGGGAAAAGTAACTCAACACAGAGGACGAGCCACAGGCACAAAATCTGTACAGCTGCATAGCGTCCGTGCAAAAAATTACAGTAACAGCGTGCTAGCCAATAAATGCTACAACAAGTAAGTACCTTTAGGCCCACAGGAGCCAGGCCAGGTGTGAGTGGCAGCACCCAAATAGCGGAGGAGCCAGAGGAGCCCCATACGAGTCCAAGTTAGGAAGGGACCCTGAAGCGACACTGCAGGTCATGGCCTGGGGCTTCTTCTGGGCCTTGCTTCTAGCCACTCCAGGGCGTCTTCCGGAACGGTAAAGAAATGAGCCTTGTTGCCTTCCACGACTTTGAGTCGCGCGGGGTACAGCATGGAATAAACAAGATTTCGATCCCGCAGTCGTTTCTTGACTTCAGTGAAAGTACTGCGTAGTTTCTGCAAGTGTGTGGAATAATCGGGGTACAAGGAGATCGTGGCGCCATTAAACTCAAGCTTCCCCATCGATCGAGCCGCGGTCAAAGCAGTGTCTCTGTCTCTAAAATGTAAAAGTTGGATGAGGAACGGGCGTGGTGGGGCTCCCAGTGGTCTGGGCCTCCCGGGGACACGGTGCGCCCTCTCCACAGTGAAATGCGCTGTGAAAGTGGCCTGTGGCAATAGAGTCTGAAGCCATGATTCGGCAAAGTCCACCGCATGCTCACCTTCCGAGCCCTCTGGGAGACCCACCACGCGAACATTGTTCCTCCGCTGACGGTTTTCATAATCGTCTAGTTGCGCAGCCTGTTGCTTGAGTTGGTAGCGTAGGTCGTCCAACCGCTCTGGGAGTGGCTGATAGGAGTCTTCTAGATTGCTCACTCTAGCCTCAACCGCCGCTGTGCGTTCCCTCATAGTCTCTAGATCGACCTTAATGAGAGACAAATCAACCTTCACCTCGTCAATCCGGGCTGTTAAAGTTGCCTGACAGGCTGCAATGGCGGCCAAAACAGGAGCCATAGTCGTATCAGGCCCAGGCCCCTCTGACGACTCAGGTGGAGAAGGCAGTTTATTGTTTAAGCAAAATAAAACTACTGGCGCCCAATCTCTTGTGCATTGCACACGATTACAGTTGCACTACACCCTACCTCCACCCTTCTGCGAGGGCTTACCCCTGAGAAAAGAGTCTTATGGGTGGTATTAACCCTCACAAAAAGTAGCTAAAACAGATTTCTAGAAAGTCTGTTTATTATAGCGCTACAATATCAATCTCATCTCTGGAGGCAGGACAGAAGAATAAGACTCTTGACCCCTCCCCTGTTATATGAGGTGTGGCTCCACCTCCCATTGCCAGTTTATTTGTAAAGCTTGATGAGGTGGAGTATATTCAGGAAAGTAGGAAGTAAGGTCAAGAGACAGTTAATAACATATAGAAAATTTTGTGTCCACAGACCCATTACTAAAATCATCCTGGGTGTGACAGTTTGGGCCTACTAGAAAAGGATTTTCCAGTAAGTGTAAGTTCTCTAGTCGGCCCTCCTATCAGTGCAGACGTCAAGGGTTTTGTCTTGATTCACCTCTGGAGGCAGGACAGAAAGATTGATGCCTCTTGGCTCCTCCTCCTCATTGATATAAGTGCTGGCTCCCCCATCTTCCATCAGTTTTTTTTCCTGCCTCGGAGGTAAAGGATGGTTTAAAATTTTTTTTATTTTTTTTATTTTTTATTTATTATTTTCTTCTATTACTACTGACACTCAGGATACGCTGAGCTATCCATAGAAGTGTAACAGGACCAGAGCAACTCAGGATCAAAAAGTGGGAGCTTATATTCTGCTGAACATGTTGAGCTGTTCAGATAGCAGAACAAGTAAAAAGCCTGCCTAATTGCTACTGGGGCACGCTGATGCTGCCTAATTAGTGGCACAATTAGGAAATCACATTCCGCTGAACACGCTGAGCTGTTCCTTTAGCAGAACAACTAAAAGACCGATCAATACTGGGATACGCAGAGCTGTCCAGAATAAGTTACACAGGCTTTACTGATCAACAACAGAAGGTAAATTCCTTTTTAATAAGCAGGGACACTGCGAGAATAAGAGCGATCTGTGCGCACAAATGTTCAGTCAGTAAATCACCCCTTTTTACTTGCAATTCCAGGCAATAGTCCTTTCTAGCATGCCTGGAGTGCATCTCCCGCCGCAGGATCAGGAAGCTGCCCTGACGTTACTACAGTGCGCAAACTAATCGCGGCAAAACATAAGTCACGTAGATAGCGTACTGACGTTACCCACTGCGACAGCTACAGCTAACTCAGTAGGCCATCATTCTCTACCGCACAATTACAAGAGGAGAAGAAATACTCGCAACACAGCGCAAGGTCAGTGTAACAATATTACCATAGGAGTCAGTAGCCACAGTGAGTTACACGCCCCTTTTCCACAGGGGAACACACATAAATGGAACGGGCAGATTCTCTCACAGAATTAGGGGCAGAAATTAACACTGCCAAGAAAAGGGAGACAAGGGCTCAAAAGAAACCATATAAATTGCCAGAATGTAGGCATTCTCTTAGAAGATTTGAAAAGAACTATTGTTCTGATTGCAAACCCACTAGGAGCTCGAACTCACTGGAGGCTCCAATACTGTCCCCATACCCTCCTCAACAGTTTGAAGGAATAGATTCAGCTCCTAACACTCCCCCCCCCATGGGAAATGGCACTAGTGGACCCACCACACCAGCACCTATTATTCCATCAACTTTTATGTTATTACCAGGGGCTGCGGATGGCTTAACATCCAGCCCACGTGACCAAGGTACTACTTCCCAGCCACAGCTACCAACACCACATCAATTTGGAGATTTCCTCCAGTGGATAATGAATACGGTCCAGCCGCCACAACCATCTAGGGAACCTAGGAAGCGTAAAACAGCAATTCCTTCAGTCAGAAGGAGTCAGAAGAAGGGTTAGTTTCAGAATCAGAGGAGGAACTGCTTCCTCACCTACTATCAGATAAATGTGATCATTCTAATGCCACATCCGAAGTGATTCTGAAGATGAGAAGCAGTCATTAATAAACCCAGAATTCTCAAAGAAACTGTTAAGACAAATGTTACAAACACTTGAGATTAAGGATGAGACGGTTCCTCTATCAAAGGCAGATAAATTGCTAGGGGGGTGCAAAAAGTCTAAGCCAACATACCCAGTTTTCAAATCAATCACTCAAGCTATTGAAGCGGAATGGAATCATCCAGACAGGAGAGTGGCACCCACACAGAGATTTTTTAATACATTTCCTGTACCAGAGGAATACGAAAATAAATGGGATAGAGCACCTAAGGTGGATTCAGCAGTGGCCCGCCTATCCAGACAAACAGCACTACCGGTGGAAGAGGCCGCATTTAAGAACCCTTTAGATCGCTGGATGGAATCAACATCTGTTCAGCCTCTGTTCAAGCTGCAGCTACCCTAAGGCCGGCAGTTGCTTCAGCTGGTGTAGCACGTACTGCTAGACACTGGGCCCTAGAGTTAGCACACCACCCATCATCATCCCAACAACAACTACAGCTGGAAGTAGACAAATTAACAACAGCACTGGCATTTCTAGGAGAAACTGCCATTGAGGTAGTCAAACTATCAGCAAAGGCAACTACAAATGCAATAGTTGTTAGATGGGCACTGTAGCTTCGTCATTGGACAGGCGACACGATCAGCGGAAGACTGTCTACACCTCCTAGGCCTCATGGTGTCCACCTTAGAGGCCATCCCCTTTGCCAGGTTCCACTTGAGACTCCTCCAACAAAATTTTCTAAAAAAATGGAACAAGGATCCAATAATGGAACAAGTGAAACCAATAGAGAAAATGACACGCAAAGAACTACTATAGTGGACCATACCACAGAATCTACAAAGGGGCTGCAGCTGGGCCTTTCCCCAGTGTGAGATAGTTATGATAGATGCCAGTCTCAGGGGCTGGGGAGCAGTTTACAGAGCAAACAATCTTCAGGGATGTGGTCATCACAGGAGAGCCTCCTCCCCATCAATGTGCTCGAACTTTGGGCTATCGCCCTAGCGTTAGAAGGCTTGACACCACTACTAGCCTCACTACCAGTCAGAATCCAATCTGACAAAACCACAGCTGTAGCGTATATCAACAAGCAGTGAGGAACCCGCAGCATGGGGGGCAATGAACGAAGTAACTCGCATTCTGGCTTGGGTGGAACAGACTGCACCATTAATATCGGCGGTATTCATTCCGGGAGTCCAGAAGTGGGAGGAGGACTACCTAAGCAGAACAACCATAGACCAAGGGGAGTGGTTACTCAACAACAACATCTTCCTCCAATTGACACGAAGATGGGGAAGGCCAGAGGTGGATATGCTAGCCTCAAAACACAACTTCAAGGTCCCACGTTACTGCGCCAGAACATGGGATCCAGGGGCAGCATTTGTCGATGCCCTAGTCACCCCTTGGGATTTCAGAATAGCATACGCCTTCCCACCACTACCACTTCTTGCGCGGATTATCCGGAAGATAAAGCACAGCAACACAACAGTAATCCCCATTGCACCAGACTGGCCCGAGTTGGGTACTCAGATCTAGTACAGTTGTCCATAGCATAGGCCATGGCGACTTCCATATCTGCCAGATTTACTCAATCAAGGCCCTATCAGACATACCAACCTAGCTATACTCCGTTTGACGGCCTGGCTGTTGAGACCCAATGGTGGACACAACAGGGTTTCTCACAGAACGCAATAGACATACTTCTACAAGCACATAAGCCAATGACCACAAGAGTTTACCATCGCGTATGGAGGCTGTTATAAATTGGTGTGACTAGCGTCACATTTTTTGGGAAAAAGTCCCTACTAATTCAGTAATAGAATTTCTCACTGATGGTTTCAAAAAGGGCCTAGCATTACGTACCCTCAAGACTCAAGTCTCAGCAATATCCGCACTCACTCACATACAGTGGGCAGAAGATACTGCAGTACAACAATTCTTCAAAGGAGTAATTAGGACGAGACCTCCTGTATGACATCCGATTTCAGCTTGGGATTTGCCATTAGTCCTTTCAGCTCTACAACAGCCACCCTTTGAACCGATGGCTACATGTGATTTAAAGTGGCTCGTTCAAGGTCACTTTCCTTATTGCAATAACATCGGCAAAGCGAGTATCAGAGATAGCAGCACTCTCCTACAAAGAGCCCTGGCTAGTCCTCCATGAAGATAAAGTAGTTCTGAGAACTATCCCAACATTTTTACCCAAGGTGGTATCTAGTTTTCATTTGAATGAAGAGATTGTTTTACCATCATTTTGTCCAAGACCAAAAAACGACAAAGAGCAACTGTTCAACAGACTTGATGTGGTAAGAGCGGTCCACATATATTTGAAACGATCAAAATCGTACCGCACTACAGACAGCCTGCTAGTGTCTTACGCAGGAGCAACTAAAGGACAAGCAGTATCTAAGCTTGTATCTACAGCATGTTGGCTTGTGGAAACTATTAATTCTGCTTATGATCACAAACAGAAGGCCAGACATTTCTCTGTGAAGGCTCAATGCACCAGAGCACAAAGCACATTGTGGGCTCTGTGGAACATGGCAATGCCAGAACAGATCTGGCAGCACTTGGGCTTCACCAAACACTTTTGTTCAGTTTTATAAGTTAAATGTTTTTGCTTCTCAAATGGCCACGTTTGGCCGAAAAGTTCTGCAAGCAGCAGCAGCAGCAGCACAGTAAATAAGCAGGGAGACTATGCAGATACCCACCCAATGAGAGGGACAGCTTTTGGACGTCCCCTGACGTCTGCACTGACAGGAGGGCCGACTAGAGAAAAAAGGGTTTTCTACTTACCGGAAAATCCTTTTCTAGTAGGCCCAAACTGTCAGTGCAGTAAGTCCCACCCAGGCTGATTTTAGTATGGGCACAGGGACATCTTTTTCGCTATCCTTTCCTTTCTATCTGTTGTCACTTGGCTTCCTTCTAACCTTTATCTCCACCAATTAAGCTTTACGAACAAACTGATGGAAGATGGTGGAGCCATCTCCACTTATATCAATGAGGACGAGGAACCAAGAGGCATCAATCTTTCTGTCCTGCCTCCAGAGGTGAATCAAGACAAAAAAAGTAGAAAACCCTTTTTTCTTTAGTCGGCCCTCCTGTCAGTGCAAACGTGTTGGGACGTCCAAAAGCTGTCCCGTAATAATAGAAACTTTTTGTAACATTTTAGTGTTCAGTTTACTGTATAATGCAATACAACATGCAATTATTACTATGCCCACAATAACACATTGAAGAATACTGTTTGCAAAAAAAACAATGCGAGTATTATTATGGCAACAATAAAACCTTGAAGAATATGGTTATGCTTTTTTTTTTTAACCATGGGGGGCTTAACTGCGCCACAGCAGCCTGTAACACTTTGCGGCCAACCACAGTTGAAGCAAAAACATGTAGTTTATAAAACTTTATAAAAGTATTTGGAAAAAAAAACAAGTGGCTGCTTTGCATATTTGTTGAGGTATAGCCAAGTTCTGTAAGGCCCAGGAAGTACTTTGTGCTCTAGTACAGTGAGCCTTGACTTGAAAGGGCTTTTTTTTTTGTTTTGTTTTTTTAACTTTCGTAAGCAAAATTAATCGTCTCTACTAACCACCTAGCAATGGTTCTCTTGGAAACTCCTTGCCCTTTGTGATTTGTGGAATAAGATTTCAGCAGAGAGTCTGATTTGCGTAGGAGCAAAGTCTGTTTTAAATAGATTCAAAATGTTCTTACTACATCTAGTTTGTGTAACTGTTTTTCTTTATCATTCGCTGGATTTGGACACAGGAATGGTAATACCAACTCCTGATTAATTAACTGGTTACTACCTTTGGTAGAAAAGCTGGCACGGTTCAGAGGATGACTTTATCCTGATGCATAACCAACCATGGTTCTTTAGAAGAAAGAACCGTCATTTCTGAAACCATCTAGCTGATGTTATGACCTCGAAAGGTTGGTCTTTGTAGCGTGGAGAGTACAAATGGTAATGCAAAGAAAAAGTAGGATGCTTTTAAAAAGTCAGACTGGCCTGTGAAACTCCTTGATAAAAAGGAATGTGGTGGGGTCTTCTGCCCACTGAATAGTTGAGAGTGCTGATAAAACCAAAATCTGAGAATTTAGCATGTTCAGCGGAAGACCTCTAGTAAGGCCATCTGTATGGCATTCTGTGAGTACCTGTGGTGTACTGTCCGAGCATATTAAGTGTTTGGCTGGACCCAGGTAAGAATTGTATACCATACTTTGTGGTATGCTTTTGTGGTGAAAACCACTTATGCACTGCAAAGGCACAAAACCCCTGAGCTACAGCATAATTTTTTGTTTTTTTTCTTTTTTTTCTAATAACAATTGGTTCTCCCAAACCAGACCATCTGTTTGAGTATGGCCAGGTTGTAGTGTCTGGCTGGACCCGAATGAGAAGTTCCCTTGGTAGAGGTAGTCGCCATGGTTTGGACTGTGACATGTTGACCAAGTCCGCGTAATTGGCCCGTCGGGCGCAATGACAATGGTTGAGTGTGTTTCTATGTTATCTAGGCAATTATCCCCGGTAGAATTGCCAGTAGTGGGAATGCAAACATTTTATTCTATGGAACTAGCAGTGCATCTGCATGGCTACACTATTCCACGTGCCTCCCTGTTTGTTGACATAAGCCACCTCTGTGGCATTGTACTTGTAGTGGCTGGCTCTGGAGTTCTTCGATGAGCCCTGGAGAGCTAGGGTTATCACTTGTAGTCCCAGGATGTTTATCGGGAGCTGCGATTTTCGGTTTTCCTATCACCCTTGTACTGTGAAGGTGCGGTAACCTACTCCCATCTGAACTTGCTGGCGTTGTAGCTATCTGTCACTGTGGTTGATCCCAGCTTCTGCCTTGGGGCAAACAAGTGCACACTGTCCATTAGGATCTGCTGAAGATCTTGGTGATAGTATGGAAAAGATCTGCTGAAGATCTTGGTGATATTTGTTCCCGCATTGAGGGAAGTTACGTTGTAAAGTCACATGTGGGCCCTGGAGTAATAGCAGGGAAGTTGCAATTGTGCCTGTACGGTAAGATGTGTGTGGTGGGCCCCACTTTTTTTACTAGATTCAAGAGTTCAAGACTGTGGAAATGAATACTGTCGACATGGCTGAATTTATTTATTTTTTACCTTTTCCTACTTTCTGTTGTAGGACTTGTATACATGTCTCTGTGTCAACTGACACCTGTGTTACAGACTGAGCTCTCGGGAGTAAACTGTCCAGTTATGCTAGAATGTGAAATTCTGCGCATCGTAGGTGTCCCTAACCTGTGCCAAGACCTTTGTAAATACCCTTGGAGCTGTGCAGAGGCTAAAAAGGTAATGCTGTAACTGGACGTGCTGATCTTTAACAGAGAATCTCAGGCATGTCTGTGACCTTGTATGAATAGAATTGTCGGCTTCCCTGAAAACTATGGTGGAGCGTACGGACTCCATGTTGAACTTCTGTTTGGAAACATTACATTTAACCTGTTTAGGTTGAGGACTGGTGTGAAAGAGCCTACCTTTCTTCTCACAAGAAGGATGGTAGAATAGAAAACGCATAACTTTCAAGTTCTGGAACTGGAGCGATGACTTCTGCTTGTAGCAGAACTGCCTTTCTTCTTAGTGGAGGGGGCTAACCCCAAGCAATAGCTTTGGAGAGGGATAGAGAAGGGATTCTATATCCAAAGTGGATGATGTGTAGCACCCCTTGCTGTGACATGTGATTCCCAGTAGAGGGGGAAACTGAATTAGGCAACCTCTCACCTGTGACTCTTGTTGAGGCGAGTCAAGAGAATATGGATTCTGAAGCGACCGGTTTCCTGGTTTGCCTTGCTGGTTTCTGCCATAGGGGTCTATTTCTCTGTGATCCCTGGTCAGCATTGGAATTGCCAAAGGAGGGAGATCAAAGGATTGGTAACTCCCATGTGGACATGACCATGTTTTTTTTTGTTGTTTTTTTTAAACTTTGCGGTTCAAAAGAATCAGACATGGTGTCTTTGGCCCTCCTCTTCCTAGCACGTGTGTATGCTGAGGTGGGAGTTGGAAGGTGGCTTTTTATCCCTTCCAGAAAATCCCTTACATGCAGGAGCATTTGGGATGTGGATGGTTGTTCCCACAGATTTAGACTGGGGAGTTAATTTAACCCTGTAGGGAAGTTGGTAGTACCTTGCTTGCCCCTCATCATTTTAGGTATTAAAAAGAGAGTTATTCTCTGGAGTAGCATTGATCTGTGGTGAAAAGATCAGTGCCTTGGATGGAATATTGTCAGAACAATAATTTTGTTTGGATTTTCCAAAGGGGTGTATGAACCTTTTTGCAGTTTAGCCCCTTTTTATTTTTTTTTATTTTGCCTTTCTGTGGATTTGGCAGTCTGAACATCCACCATAAGTTCCCCTAGGAAATCTGTCTTTCCATAGTGCTGTTATTACAGAGCTGTTATTACAGAGCTGCTATGGCACAATGGTAACCCACTTAGCTCTGTAGAGCCATGTTATAAGGCTTCTGTGCTTGGTAACTCACATTGGATGTAGAGTCTTGTTGTGCTTTGGTGCAGAGTGTAATATACTCTGTGCGTCTTTGCTGCACTTCTCTGTGGTGTGTGACACAGTGTTGAGAAGTCCGTGCAGTTTGTGACGTCATTGCGTCACGGCGTTCTGATGCTCGCGCCAGAAGAAACTGAATGCCTGCATCCATATTGACGCCTGCGTTGAAATCGTGACGCACACGTCCTGAATTGACGCCCACATGACGCACCTGGCGCCAAAAGCTCTGTTAGAAAAGGCGTCAAAACACAGGTACCAAACTGGTCGCCTTAAGGGTTAAGGGAGTAACTATAAGAAACTGTAGTTCATTTTACTCTCACCTTTTTAGTGTTGGCCATAAAGAGTAATAATAGGTAGCTCAGCATACCTTTTACTCTAAAGCTGGCCATAGACGCAACAATCCGATCGTATGAATTGTGGATTCGTACGATTTTCGGAACGTGTTTGGAGAGTCCCGACATTTTTCGTCCGGCAGAGATCGGTCGTTTGGTCAATCGGACAGGTTAGAAAATTTCGGTCAGCTGCCTATAATATCTCTGCATGTATTGCCGATCGTACGATTTTCAGTGGGAGACTGTCACCAGCTTTGTCAGACATAACTATCGTACGATTGCTGTCAGAGGTAGAACATTGGCTGATCTGTTCTTTTACTTCTTTATTTGATCGGAATGGTAAGACTTTGATCGGAATGGTTAGTGGCAGGTCGGGAGATGGGAAAGTCCGATCGTACATTGATTTGTATGATCGGATCTTTGCGTCTATGGCAATACATATCAATGCTGCTGAATGGTTTTAGGCCTAACAAAACAGCATGTTGTGCACTGATTCCACTTGCTGTGTGTAAGCAAGGAGGGAATTACTGGCCTCTCTGGATCTCCTCTGTTCCATCCAGGGCTGATATCTTCAGGTGATTCCACTTGCTGCACAACGCACTGCAAGGAGGAAAAGTCACCATACATTGGGAAACAGCAAATCATATCCCCATAGTCCATTGAATAACTGCCAATCTGCAGTAATCTTCGGGTGATTTCCACTTGCTGCACAACGCACTGCAAGGACGGAAAGTCACCATATGTTGGGAGACAGCAAAGCATGTCCCCATCCTTGATACCTCTGAGGCAGGACAAAGAACTGGCAATGGGAGGTGGAGCCACACCTTATATATCAGGGGAGGGGTCCTGCCTCCAGAGATGAGATTGATATTAACCCACACGTCTGCACTGGCAGGAGGGCCGACTAGAGAAATACCATATTGTATTATGACTCATATCATCCCTTGTAGACAAGGAATTCTTTAAATAAATCTCAGTTTATAAGAGTAAAATGAATTATATCAAATGAGAATAGATTATCTGAACAGTTGGATGAGGTGGAGGGGAAATTTGTACAAAGAGGGTACCCTGTTCCCCTTTTGAAAAAACAAAGGTCCACTGTAGAACAGAATGATAGGAAGGTGACGCATTCACCCTGTGAAAAGGGGAAAACGGATTCCTTTTGTTTCAAAATATACTTCAAGTGGGGAAGTTGCAAAAATTATATGGAGACATTGGGGTAAACTTGAGGATGAGGTCCCCGGTGTGCAGTTTTTTAGGGAACCCCCATTGATGTAATATAAAAGAAATAAAACCATAGGATCAATGTCGGTTAAATCTGATGTTAGGGGTCATTGTACAAAACAGCACCCCAGGAACAATGGATCCTACCCGTGCAGTTGTTGTTCAAATTGTTTAAAAGGGTACACTGTGTACCATCCCCGGAAAGGTACATCCACTTTTGTGGTGTACATTATCAAGTGCCCCTGTGGACAACTATATGAGGGACAGACCACTAGAATGATCAAGGAAAGAATATGGGAACATAAGTCAGCAATTAAACTTAAAAAGCCAGATCAGGCAGTTTCCTCTCATTTTTCAGAAAAAGGTCATGGGGTGCTTGAATTTCAGGTAATAGACAGTGTCCCAAATTACACCTAGGTGGCGATAGAGTTAAAGAACTTCTAAAGAAGGAAGCAATGTTGATACTCTGTCATGAAACATTCGAATCGTGAATGTGATTTACACTCTATAATTAGATGATTTTTGAATAATTTTTCAATCTTTTAATATTTTCTGTTGTTGTATCTTTATTTTTTGCAGATTGTGGACTGAATTGCATGGACTATTACATCGAGCCAGATTTATATGGACTATTTACCCAATCACAATTAGGAATATACAGATAGTCAAAGAAGTTAAGTGACACATTTTTTGCAAAATGAATCTTTTATTATAGATCTGTTGTAATATTGTAACATTGTACCCAATAGATGGCACTATGTAAATGTGTATGAATTGTAAAATGTGAAGCAAATCAGTAGCTTGATAGAGGGCTGGGAGCAGGCCAGAAATGTTGCATTTGTCACAGATCAAAAGCCATGTGTTTTCAAATAAAGGCTTTTTAAAGGGATTCTGTCATGATCTTTATGATGTCTTTTTATATTTCTAAATTACACTGTTTACACTGCAAATAATTCACTCTACAATATTAAATTTAATTCCTGAACCAGCAATTGTATTTTTTTAGTTGTAATATTGGTGTGTAGGCAGCAATCTCAGGTCATTTTGCCTGGTCATGTGCTTTCAGAAAGAGACAGCACATTATGATGCTTTCTGGCAGGCTGTTGTTTCTCCTACTCAATGTACCTGAATGTGTCACAGTGGGACCTGGATTTTACTATTGAGTGTTGTTCTTATGTCTACCAGGCAGTTGTTATCCTGTGTTAGAGTATTTTATTTAAAATATTCATGATACAATAAACATAAACAAAAATTCAAACAAAGGTACAAAAAGAATACATTTCAATCAATTATATTATTAATCAAACAGAAATAAAGAGTGATTTATAAATTTTCCCACATTTTATTTCGAGCTTCTGAGATTTCAGATTCTCTAGTTTTTATGAAAACAATATCTCTGCAAATTGCTTCTGTAACTGTTTTCACTGATACTTGTATCTGCCCAATAGTCAGCCTGCATCTCATTTGCCACAAATGATAACGCATTACTGCAATAATAATATATAAAGTGGCTTTATTTCTTTTTCCAATTCTCTGTTTTTTTACTATTCCATAAGGCAATTCTGAGAAATCTAGATTTTTTACTAGATTCAGTTTTAGATGCTTTGCAACACTTTTCCTTAAAGAATAAGAGACTGGACAATCTACTAAGAAATGTTGCTGAGTTTCTTCTACTTCACACCCCCAGGGACATTCTCTATCTGTAACATTAAGATGTTTCATGTTTCCTCTTACAAACATCTTGCCTTGTAGGGGAAGCCACGATGTGTCCCAAAACTTTTTTGGCATTCTTCTATCTATCAGATACTTTCCTCTAACATTTCCTTAATACAATCTTTGGTGTTAATTTCAGCGGCAAAGTGAAGGTCTATTGTTTTCCAATACAAAGATTTCCTATGTAAGGATCTTAAATCTTCTGAACAAATATCCCATTTTTTAAAAATTTTTACTGACTGCCGCAGATAGGTGGGAGCAAGGCCTCCTCTTATCCTTACCTCTTTCACTCTACCGCCGAGTAGCCAATCTCTAATAAAAGGCAATGCCCAGTCTCTTACACTGATCTCCCACAGAGATTCCTTCCCCTGCACCACTCCTCCAAAGTTAAACTTTAGAAAAATGATGCAGAAGAAAACTACAGGACAAGGCATGTCCAACCCTCCCCTTTTCTTCTGTAGGAAGGTGATTCCCCTTTTTACTGGGTTGAGCCTACTTCCCCAAAGCATTTGGAAGAAGAGGCTCTGGATCCGGGCATAAAAAGATTCTGGCAACAAAAAGACATACGAAATAAAAAAAAAAAAGCGGAACCAAGAAAGTCTTAATAATGTAAATTCTTTCCCTATAGGTCAGCTTCCATGCTTTCCATCGCTGAACTTTTGCCTGACCAGCATTCAATTTATCTTCCCAATTTACCTTTGCCAGATCTCCCTTCCCAAATTTCACCCCTAAGATCTTAACTACTTCTGGGGCCATTGGGAAATTCTCGAGTTTAAAACAAGGTTCCCCTTCTAAAGTCCAAAAAGCTTCCGACTTTCCTTGGTTGATCTGAGATCCTGATGCCTTAGAGTAGCTTCCGATACACTCCAAAACCTTACCTTCCTCCTCAGGTTTTGATATTACTAGAGTGACATCATCCACGTAGGCAAGAGACTTAAAGGATTGACCCAATGGAAACGGAACACCCTCAAGCCCACTATCCTGAAGTCTCCTCAGGAAAGGATTCAAAGAAAAAAACATACAGGAGTGGACTCAAGGAACATCCCTGTCTCACACCAGCTCTTACCAAAAAATGCCATATCTAAGCAAAACAGCCCATAAGTACGTATGGTTAACTTTATCAAAGGCTTTTGCTTGGTCCAAAGATAGAAAGTATTTACCCCACTGCTTAACTTTACATCTCTCCAGTGCTTCTCTTATTGATAAAACATCTCCAAAGATATTTCATCCTTCTACTGAGCAGAACTGAGAGTCAGAAAGAAGAGACCCAGCCACCTTACCCAACCTCTGTGTAAGGATCCTTGCCAGAATCTTTCTATCACAATTGAGAAGGGCAATCGGCCTTTAGTTCTCAATGTGCCTTGAATCCTTCCCCTTCGATATCAGAACTAAAGAGGAGTACTGCATAGATGGTGAGAGGTGTTTTTCTTTTAGGCAGGCATTAAAGACTTGAGCTAACACTGGAACCAGATCTTCCTTGAAAGTGATGTAAAATTCTGCTGTTAAACCATTTGGTCCAGGAGCCTTCTTTATCTGTTGATATCAGAAATAACAGAGGAGGAAGTGCGGCAGGCAATTGCCTGCCGCACTTCCTCCTCTGTTATTTCTGATATCAACATGGGAATGTCCAAATCTCCAGTGTCTGGTACCGGGGTTGCCATTAGGAAATCTTGGATCTTTTCCCAATCCAATGCTTTTTCTTTGAAAAGGTCAGCATAGTACATCTCTACAACCCCCAGGATTCCCTCCCTAGATACTTCTAAATTGCCCTGGGGTCATAAAGGCTCTCAACCTGCTTTCTCTTAACAGTCTCCTTACAATTCTGAAAAGGGTCTGGGGAAACCGAAGTTCCGTAGTCCCTCTCCAGAACCAGGGACTTAAGCCGGTTGTACTGATGCTGTCTCAAGCTTAAGTTGGTTTACTTTTTCCCCTTCCTCCCCTGCCGAAACACAGATCTCAAGTTTCCTTCTTAAAGACCAACTCTCTTTTTCTTTAGCCCTCCCTTTCTTAAAAGAGGTAGAAGCGAAAAAAGTCCGGAAAGAATCCTTAGCCAAGTCCCACCATTCCCCAACAGAGTCAAAAAAATCAATTTTTGAAACCTGCAACTTATACATTTTCTTTAAAGCAATTTTGACTTCCTCTAGTAATTCTTTGTCTAATCTCCAAAGGCCTTTACCAACTCCTATACCTCCTGTTCCACCATAATGAAAGGCTAATCCCAAATGGTCTGAAAATTCTACTATAAATTCTCTAAACTCAGAGAAGACTTCTCCATTTTTTATGAAGATAAAATCTATCCTGCTGCTCCTTGGGCCACATCTATATGTATGACAGCTATTTCTAGCATCATATGTTGCTATATCTATCAGTCCAGCATCCTTAATCAAACTCCTGAAAAATAAACTTTCATATTTGTTGAATTTCCCCGTTCTATCCTTCCCATCCAACACTTGGTTAAAATCTCCTGAAAAAATGACTGGAATTGATGTGTAGAGAAAGGGTTTGATATCAGTTAACAATGACCTTCTTTCTGAAATTGTATGAGCTCCATAAATATTAATGAGCCTCATTAGTTTTTCTTCTATTATAATGTCCAAACATTAAACATCTTCCTAATGAGATATCTACCTCTTTCTTAATAACCACTTTCTTATTTCCTTTAAATAAAATACAGACTCCTTTGGCTGGTTTGGTTGCTAATGACCAGAAGGATAAACCCTCTCTCCATTCCCTTTTTGCCTCCTTTACTTCCCCCAAGGATGAGAGTCTTGTCTCTTGGAGAAAAATAATGTCAGCTTCCGTTTTTTTAAGAAATCATAAGCCAAAAATCAAAAAGTCTTGTTGTTTTTTATGCTACAGACATTTATTGTCAAAAAATCAATTGACAGATTCATTTTTGTTTTTTTATTTTTGAGGCCTCACTCTCATCCCCTATCCTTTTAACTTGTATCCTAGGGTATGGATTTACCTCCATTTCCTCCTCTTCTAAAGACTCCCATTCTAGGTCTAGGGACACATCATCAGTTTCTTTTTTACTTTTTTTCTGGCTGGTGTCTTGAACCTGATTTTTTCATTTTTCTCTTTCCTCCTCCTCCTTCTCCATTCTTTCCAACTCTTCTGATTCCTCAACTTCTTCCCCCCATGATTTTCTTCCCAAGACCTCATATCTATTTTGGCTTACCACAGTAATTTCACCAGTTACATTTTACTTTTCTGTCTTCCTTTTTCTAGTTCTTTTTCCTACAGATCTCCATTCATCTGCCTTTTCCTCTTTAACAGAAAGTACATTTTCCTTTGTCCTGATGCTATTTTCTAGCTCATTATTTTCTTGTGTTTGTATTTCAGAAACATTTGTCACATTGGTCACTTCAGTCATATTTTCTCTTAATTGCTCTTCTATATTAGGGCAAACTTTCTTAATGTTCCTCCAAGCTTCTGGACAGTCTTTTAAAGCATGGCCTATTTTCAAACACAGGTTGCATTTAATCTGTTTGTCACAGACCAATCTCTCCACAGAAGGCATATTTCTTAATGCTACATCTAAGATGTGTTCTTGCCCCACATTTAAAACAAAGCTTGGGTTGTCCCACATAATAACAAACACCCCTATCTCTACCAATGAAAAAGGATGTGGGTAAATGTTTTTGCGAATAACCTTCCGTATTCAATTTGACTTGAACTTTATAGCCCCCTATCCAGAAATCTTCTTCATCAAAGATTTTTACAAGTGGTGACATCACTGTACACTGTCTTTTAAGCCATATCAAGATATCCTCAACATGTACAGTTTCATTTTTCATTATGATTGTAATATTTTTTAATTCAGGCTTAGAAATAGGTATGACTTTAAAATCCTTCCATTCTTTAGCATGTTTTGTCAGCTTGTAACGTTTCCAGAATTCTTCTAATCCTTGTGCTAATTTGAAGCTCAAGTCAAATTCAATATCAGTAAAGCTGAGCATGGCATAGATATCATCTACTACAAATCCTAAAACTTGTTTAACCAAAATCTTTGCTACGAATCTCCTACCCAGAAAGTTTTCCCTTTCACCTACCCATTTTATCTTTACAGCATTCTGTCTTTTGCCATATTCAGCCTCCTCTCCTGCCCTTCCACCTACGAATTATCAAACAGTTTCTTTTTCCCCCCCACACAAGAAATAGGGTTTTTTTCCTCTAACACATTATCATCTTCAGTTTGCATAAAAGACATAGGAATTTCCCCCATTGGCTCAATATTAGACCATTCAGTTTCAATGTTATCAGACACATTTTCTTTCAATAATTCTGAAATTTTCAGAAACCTTCCTACAGCTTTATCTCCTCCTCCCTTTTTCATTTCATCAAAATGTTTTTTATTATGGTAAAGTTCTTTTCACGGCTCAATAATGTCCAATGTAGTCATTATCTGCACTTCCACAAGCTCCAGTTCTTTATTTAAATATGCCAGATCTTCGATAGCCGCCATTCGTTTTTGTCCTTTAAATAATTCCAAATCCTTTATAAGCAAGTCAATGCCCCTTATAAGTGTAGATTGTTTTATCTCTAAGCATTTCATATTATTTAAAGCCTTTATAATCTTGTCATATATAATTACAGTACTTTCAGATTTTTTTTCTCCCAGTCCAGTATTAACAGTCACTAACTTTGAGGATCCAGCAGTGTTAGGTGCAGATTTTGCTTTTAGTACAATCTCTCTATTGGGATCTCTAACAGTCTCAGGGCTTCCTTCCCCTCCACTTACACAGTCTATGCTCCCTTCCCCACATTAACATTCCCAGAAGCTGCTATCACAGCATCGCTCACCGCCTCTCTGGTCCTTGCCATGGTTCTTTCTGTGTTCGAGTCCTTTGCTTCCTCCAGAGCACGCTCTGCTACCTCGTGCGCAATGTTACCGGCAGCTTCCTCCATTCTGACCGCCGCATCCAACTCTCGTGGGACATCTCGCGAGACTTTGCGTACTTCCTGGTTCAGTCTCCTCGTTGCGGCGCTGCAGCTCCCCGCAACTACCCCAACTTCAGATACCGATTCCAGATGATCACCCACGCGTTTCTCGACTTCTGTGTCAGAGGAGTATTCACTTTGCTGCACTTTCTTTGCCAGCCGAGTTTTAACAGTACGTTTTTCTGTCATTTCTTTCTCAGCATTTCTTCTTCCATAGCCCAGTCGGGATCTCTGCTCACTAGCAGGGGCCTTAGCACCTTTCTTCCTCATTGCTCCTGAGGAGCAGGAAAGGTTCAAAAATGACAAAATAAATAAAAAGTAGAGGGCAAAAACAAAATGAAAGGAAAAGGGAAGGGAGGTAAAGGGGAATAGCCCAGTAAACTAACCCCCCAGACCCGCAAGGGCCTGGGAGAACACACACTTTTGCAGCACACTCAAAAACACGTCCTCACAGTACGAGGTATATCTTGTGTGCGGGAGCTGCTACCTGGTTACCTTCCCATTGTTCTGTTGTTAGGCTGCTGGGAGGGAAAAGAGAGGGGGTGATATCACTCCAACTTGCAGTGCAGCAGTTTATCATAGCACAAGTCACATGACTGGGGGTAGCTGGGAAACTGACAATATGTCTAGCCTCAGATTTTAAAATTAAATATAAAAAAATATCTGTTTTCTCTTTTGAGAAATGGATTTCAGTACAGAATTCTGCTGGAGCAGCACTATTAACTGATGCATTTTGGAAAAAAAAACATTTTTGGCCATGACAGTATCCCTTTAACTATAGTCTTCAGCAGTGCTGTGTTCAATAACAATCTTAGTAATGATAGGCAACAAATTCATCATTCCTAAAAGCTGAAGGCCACATATAGTTGAAAAACTGCAGATAGGGTTCCAAGGGATCCAGAGATCAAAAGCACAAGCTTGAATGCTCATGTACTGGCTAAATATGGGAAAAGATATCCCACCTGCAATGCATGCCAAGAAATGCTGCCCAGCAATGTGAAGGAACCACTGATTACCCATGATATACCCAATAATCTCGCGATAGGGAAGAAGTGTCTTTATCGACGTCCTGACTTCCTCAGTATGCAGAAGTGCTTTAAATAGAGCATTTTGCATGCGGCTCGCCATTTCGGCTTGACAAAGCACAATTGCGAAACGCGCATCAGCGTTTTTCTTGGTGCCCGGTCTAATATTAACTAACCTAAAGAAAAAATAGTTTTATTTAAATTACAAGACTGAGCTCTGAAACCAGTCTTGTTCGGGGGGGCCTTTTTATTATCCATTGCTCAGTTCTAATTCTTCTCCTTACTGCACTGAATTTACAAGGGACCTTGATTTGTGGTTTTTTAGTTGTAGATAGCCTCTTATCCAAGCATAGATTAATGCTAATTACCGAGACCACAGTCATGGTTATCCTGCCTGCCTTTGCTTTGTGATGTCCCTTGAAAGAAAATATACAGGTAGTTAAACTTGGGACAACTTCACCTCTCTTTATCTTCCATTTTCATATCTATTTTCATGAACTGGAGCAAGTGGTATTAATTATATCTCATATTGGTGCTGGTTACATGAATTGTTTAATCTCCTACTACCATTTGTTATTTTAATCGGGTATATTTATTATAGGGGTAAATTATTGCACTGCACTTTATATAGATGAACTTTGATCAAACTTGTATAATAAGCTTTATTAAAAAATGTTTTTAAGGTTATAATTAATTTGGGTTTCACTCATTAGCACTGCACTTTAATATCAGATAATCCCTGTTGGTTTCTCCTAAGGAAATTACACAAGTATAAAGAATATTAATAATTCCAAGCTAATTATATATAATATTAATTACCACGATTGAGTTCGCAACATATATCACTTATCCCCAACTTGAAGGTATTATAGTGGTTGTTAGAGGAGAGATTAACGTGTAACTATAGATTTAAGATCCGTCTCTGTGGGGTGCTTTTATTTCCTCCTTGGAAAAATCACTGGTTAAATTTATTATTTCTGACTCAATTCAGACCTCAACAGAAACTAAGAGATACGATTACAAATAGGGAATTGGGAGTTCTGATTTATTCTGGAATTAAGATATAACCAGTATGCCATGGACTAAGATGGCTGCAGATATATTTGACCTCTATGGACATTAATATCTACTTGCGATTGGTTATTTTTCAAAATATCCTTTATAGTCTTTGCTAGACATGGCATACCACAGGAACTCTTTTCTGACCATGTACCATTTGCAAGTCATGAAATTATTACTTTTGCTAATACATATGACCTAGGCTACCCCCAGGAAACTTCAAAAGAGGCTGGCACAAGCCTAGGCCCACGAAGTAGTAAGGCCAGAGTCAGATTTGTAAAAGGGTAATGGCATGGCTGAACAGGCAGTCCAGACAAAAAAAACTTTTGTTAAAGCTGCTCAAACTGGGCTTGATCCACACTTAGCACTGCTGAGTCTGAGAAACATACCAATGACAAGCATTAAATATAGCCCAGAACAGTTGTTAATGGTTCATGTGTTGCAATCGAATCTGCCAGCATCAGCTTCTGTGTTAAAACCAAATGTTCCACAGAATCCTATTCAATAACAAAGCAAGCCACCAAATACCAGATACTATGACTTTGAGTCAGGCCTCTCACTCCTTTTCAGAGGGGAGACAGAGTAAGGTTGGAAACAACACAGGGCTAGCAGTCAGAAAGTGTGCAAAAAATAACCGAGGACTTATGATGCAGTAACACCTCAAGGAAAAGACTACAGGAGAAATAGAAGAAACTTCAGCCAGACAATATACCTGTGCAGCAAGATACTGGTCCAGAGATATACGGAAACATTGAGACCAATGATACACAGGGAGACCAGGTAAAACAAGCTGCAACATGTCCACAACAAGAACCATCAAAGGATAATTCTGTGCAGTACCGTAACTAGAGGGGGGTGGCCCTGGTGCGTGACGCGCAGCCAGGCCCCCGCCCCCTCCATACTACCTGCATATCAATGGCGAGTGGTCTGCCGGGGGCCCTGAGGGGGTGCTCACTTGCAACCCCTGCTGCCCCGGTAATTCCGCCACTGATTCCGTGCATATAGTTACCCTGGATCAAGAGCACAGTAAAGGTTACTGTTGCAGGCTGGATTCCTCTAGTGGCCAAACAGAGGTACAACCATATCTCTTAAAAAAATTTCCCAATGCGTGCATGTAAGTAAAAAGATACAAGTTTATTTCAAATTATAAATAGTCAAACATTCCCCCTATGGCTCCTAATGCGTTTCATGCTTACCTAGCACTTAGTTATAGGCAATCTCTGATTCGGAACCCAATACAGAAGATTCTGCTAAGCCCCATAATATCACAGTCACAAAAAGTGGTCGGATAGTAAGGGCACCCAGTCACTATAAAGACTTTGTTTAAGATTAATGTTTGTAATTATTCTATTCTTCTACTTTTTTTTTCAAAGAAGGTAGATGTAGTGTATTTGTCTGTGACTTTACCATTGGGGTAATATAGAGGGCGCAGTGCTTCCCCTACAGTAGTTTCTCTCAAGTGCCTGCTCTGCTATCTCTCTCTCTCTCTCTCTCTCTCTCTCTCTCTATCTCTCGTACAGCAAAGTTGCACCCTGATGCACAGAAAGTTGCTGCTTATGTGCCACCTGTTTCTGGAGAACACTGAAAGGCTGCTCAGTGAACACAACAGGACCAGGGACCTCATTCCTACATTGTCTTCCTACTTAATCTCTATATATCTATACTGACTTATTATATATGACTGTGAGTACTTGTTGTAGACACAGACATAACAAACATATATGCAACATCAGTGCCTCCTGTTTGCTGGTATAGCCTGACCAGTATAAAAAAGAGTAGCTGCTCCTCTAAAGAAAACAGCAACAATAACATCTAAAAATCAACCTATATTCCCTCTAGTCTGGGTGGACACATTCAAATATCTGGGTATCAATATACACAGAAGCCTCGATGCTTTCATACCCTCAAACCTAGAGCCAATTCTGCTCAACATAAAAGAGAAACTGAAGGTGTGGGCAAACCTCCCCATATCAATTTGGGGTAGGATCAATCTCCTAAAAATGTTTTTTCTCCCTAAGTTCCTCTATATCTTCCATAATTCCCCTGTTCTTATCCCTCGTACATTCTGCACATCTATAGATACGATGCAAACAGCCTTTCTCTGGGCAAACAAACCCCCCAGATTTGCGAGAGCCAAACTACGAGCTTCGGTCAGGGGGGGGGGACTGGGTCTCCCACACTGGTATTTTTACTCCCTGGCTGCTCAGATCTATTATATACAATGGCGGTTTAACCCAGACCCAAGCAATCCGAACTTCCCCCTCCAGGCCACTCTGGCTAGCTCCATAGAGTCGCTTGCCTGCATCCCATTCCGCAAGCTCTGCGACATCCACACAGACCACCCAATCATAATTACACCCTTCAAAGCATGGTACTCAAAATCTTTAAGTTAAAGTCTCCCCTTCTCTCACCAAACCTACCACTATGGGGAAACTCCTTTCTCCAGCACCTGCAGAATATAGCGGAATACCAAATCTGGCCACACTGGGGCATACGAACACTGGGGAATTTGCTCGAGGATGGGAAAATTCTCCACAGGAACGAGATAAAACATACTCAAACCCACCAGGTCCTCCCCTGGTTCTCCTACTTTCAACTGAGACAAGCTCTACAAACACAACAATATTCCCCTTACAATTACAAAAATAGAATCAACCCTAAGGGCTCCCTCAACTAATAAACTAGTCACCATGCTCTACGCATGTCTCCAATCTACTATCAATTCTCCATTCAATACAGCAGGGGCCACCTGGACTAGGGACATCCCAGACCTGGAGGAGGAGGATTGGGACGAGGCAACGGATAGGGCCTATGATTACCTGGTCTCTACCAAAGACAAGTTAATCCAATTCAAAATTCTACACAGACTCCACCTAACCCCAAACCTACTGTTCCGTATGAAGAGACATGACTCTTCCCAATGTCCCAAGTGCAGCATGGCAGAAGCAAATTATTTCATCTTATTTGGTCATGCTCTATAATTCAAGCATTCTTTTCACAAGTCCTAACTTATATCCAGGGGAAAACAACACTCCCCAAAATACTGACTCCCAAGGTATGTCTTCTAGGTGTAATAGATGAGGTCATACCAAGGGCAGCAATGAGAATCACATACCGCACTCTACTGTTCTATGCAAGGAAATGTGTTCTCCTGAATTGGATGTCCCCCCAGCCCCCGACACTCCGCGGCTGGCTTAACCTAATAAGGATAACGCTCCCGCTGATACAACTTACCTATGCGGCAAGAGGGTGCCCCCAAAAATATGAAGTGGTGTGGCGGAGCTGGTTGGATGCCACAGAGCTAAGCCAATAATACCTAAATATAGAGAAAGTGCTCCTTTTTTATTTATTTTTTTTCCCTGGCAGGGAGAACTAGGTAAGGGCCCGAGAGTATGACCAAAAAGAGGTCAATATTTCAATGGTTGGGAAACCAAATAGATCCACGTGACACTGAAATTGAAATGATACAGGGAGTAGCCATGACAATTGTATTGTATTGTTTATTGTTGTGTGTTTAAAATGCAAAATAAAAACCTTTTTTTAAAAAAAAAAAAAATCAACCTATATTACAGACACCAGCATTACTCAGCATTCATTCAGAACAACAAATTGACATTTCAAATTAATAAAATGGATATTTTCTGCTTATCTGGAGATGCAAGTTTTTATTTTTTTAACAGGATGCATTGTAACCTTAGAACATAAATGCCTTCTGCTTATCAGCATTATAAGGGTGGATGCACATGGCCATTTCGATGTTCTTGTTAGATGTAAAAAGTTTGCATACTATTCCAGTGCTAAAATAAAGCCTGGATATAATTAATGCTGAAATAACAGAAAAAAATCATCAGTTTGAAAAGGCCAGCATTGAATGTGAAATATCATGGTGTTAAAAAGACATAATTCTGCGAAATTATGACCACATTTGGCTTACTTAGCTTTGAGCAATTAAACAGATTGCACAGCATCGGAATTTAAACTAAGTGATATCATCTTAAATTTTTTCAGCCATTGTAAATTTATTAGAATACTAATTTCATTAGGTTGTTATAAAACACAAAACTAGTGATGGGTGAATTTGTGGCGAAACAGTGAAAAATTTGCAAAATGCAATGAAGTGAAAGGGCGTCAAAATAATTCTGATGCGTGACAATTTTGACCAAGCGACAATTTTATGCGCACGACCATTCTGACACGTGACAATTTTTTTTGTCGAGGTGGATTTCCGCTGACGA
The DNA here is from genome assembly GCF_017654675.1 of Xenopus laevis. NCBI lineage: Eukaryota > Metazoa > Chordata > Amphibia > Anura > Pipidae > Xenopus > Xenopus laevis. The sequence continues at coordinate 36,638,102 of NC_054377.1, read as the reverse complement.
ATTTTCATCTCAGTTTTAGGAAACATGGAAATTCACCGCAAATTCCTGCCTGGTGAATTTATTCGCCCATCACTACACAAAACGAATGATGTAGTACTCATTTTCTCCATTATTTGAAAGCATCCAGCAACCTGGCATTTATACATCTATCATTTTGTGTAACTAGAGACACAAATTGATGGCAGCATGACCTTTTTAAATGTTGTCAAAAAACCTATGAAGTAGCCAATTAAATTCTCTTAAAAGTAGGAATATGTGTATGTAAGCTATGAATCTAAATGCACGTAAAGAACTACATCTTAAGTAGTCTGCTTTTAGTTAGAACAACTAATTGAAATTCCAACTCAGCTTCATAAATCAAACATGATTTAATGTAAGAATCTACAAGATTTCCCCTGGACTAGCAGTATGAGTAGCTGTCTTAGGAAGAGACAAGTTTCCCAAATCAGTGCTCAAGTTTTTATGAAAGCTTTATTGAATTTCAAAGTCCCTTAAGGGAAAACCCTTTAAATGTCTCTGCAGTTATAAGACTAATAACACCTACAGCTTCTGGATGGTACATTGACATGACAAAGATAAGGAACTTTAAGTTGCTCAGTCAACACAAAGCTATTAATCTCTGTCACCTCCTTGTCACCGTGGCTCAGGAAAACAATGTAATTTCATGACCTACAGGAAGTCATGTAGTGATTTTATTCTGCATGTCAGGATTCATAAAAAACAACTCTTTGGAAACACTTCTAAGTCTTTATTTGCAGCATTGACATTATTTATTTTTTACTTATTTATTGATTTTTGCTTCTCTATGGTTACAATAATTTTCGTCAAAACATATTTACCTAGCAAAAGGGAATTCAAGCTGGAAGAAAGGGGCTGCAAATTTAATCGGTAGCTAAACTGATATAAGAAAGCTGTTTTGTAGTTTTTATTTTGGCCTTTACTGGTGCACTATTTGCAAATGCACCATAAGTAGGCATGAGCAAACATTTTAGCCAGTGGTGTAAATTAGGACTCCACAGTTCCTGCATAATGGGAAGCCCCTGGGTCCACTCCACCTTTGTCTGAAGGGACTGCCCAACCCTACAAGCCACCACTGTTTACAGCTCCTATTGATCATCACCAGTGCAAGGCCGAAAGTTAAAATTAGCCCTGGCAAAACAGTGAAGCAGCCAACATGCTACATCTGCAAGTCAGATAAGCCCAGGCTCATTATAGGTGTGGCTCAACAAAGTCTGGGATTCAAGACAGAATGCACTTGTGGTGCCATGCATACCGTATGGTACACACTTGCTCACTTAAGCATATAGCATATTTGTAACTGCTCACATGCCTTTAACTGCCTGTCAAAGCAGGTGCTTCAGGAATTCTTAAGAAACTGTTAAACTGTTTGAATGGCTCCCACCTGACTGTCACCACTGGTTTATACCATAGGCAGAGTTTTGCACTGGAAAGTGTTTCCAAGCATTTAATGTTGTTTTGGCTGCTGTAGTTCTTCTTCACAGCACTCAGGTGATTAAAATGCTACTTGTCCTTACACACTTGCAATAATACGAACACACTCAGCTTGCATTAAACAAATAAGTGGTACACTGTCCATGGTATTTCTTACAGGAAATTAGCATATTCATTAGAGCATATGCAATTTCTGACATTGGTTGACAAAGTTCACCATAAAGTAAAAAGGGCTCTAGAAAAGGTTCACCAAAAACTGAAAGAGCTTGGAATGATCTGAAATAGACAGAAATCTGCTGCATTTTTTCAACCATTATGTATTTACCATCTCCCTTCATATAGTCATTAGCAATAACAATATTTTTAACATCCCTTGCAAAACAAAAGTAGCATATTACGTGTAGTAAATAGAAGTGCTATGAAGCTCCAGCCTTTAAATTATCACTGTTGAGCCTGTGGCCCTACAGGCCTGCAAATGTTGCTCTAATATTGGGAGTTAAAGATCAACACCAATTATAAGCACAGGTTTAAGGACTGAAAATGTTCAGGATTAAAACAGAAGAAGTAGCTAAGTGTAGCACCTATTTGGCGGTATGCAATCAAATACCCACTAGCAGGGTAGAGCATTGGCTACATGCGACTTACACAACAGGGTCAGGGCCTTCACCATGTGGAAGTGTTCCCTCTATGGTGTAGTGCAACTACATTCCCTCAGACTACTGTTCTTGCAGTAAAACAGAAAAGGTTTATTAACTATGCACAAGGCAAGTGGCCACAGGTTTAGTACTCACGCAGGAGCTGAGGCAATAGCACATTTCTCACACAGAGCTGAAGGCATTAGGCATTTCTCACAGAGGAAAGATCTCCATTAGGCATTTGCAGAATTCACACACATTCCCTCCTGGAAGTTGTCAGGAAAGCAGCTTCTACCCTTACAGTCCCTCTTCACTGAGGTCCCTGACTGGAGGCAACACATAGAGCCTCTGGGAAGCTACTCCCTTACTGCAAATCCTTGTTGGAGCTTCAGCTGCTCTTTCTCTCTCACCTCTCTGCCTTTCCCTCCTAGAGAGACAATGACAAGTCTGCCCTAGTGTAACTATTCCTCATTCACAGGGTTTCCTGGTCCCCGACTTCTCCTCCAAAGCACATGGGCCTTTCTGGGCCTAGCTGTACCCTGGCTCCCCTGGGCACACCCAGCTGGATCACCATCTACAGGCCAAAGAGGAAGCGGCCACTCCCTACACACACTATATAGCAGTGTAGCAGAGGAGTGTCATTACACCTCTCAGCCAATAATGTAACATAGTAACATAGTAAGTAAGGTTGAAAAAAGACACATGTCCATCGAGTTCAACCTTTTTTTTTATTTTATTAACTACCTATCTGCCAGTTGATCCAGAGGAAGGCAAAAAACCCATCTGAATTTGCCTTAGAGGGGGAAAAATTCCTTCCTGACTCCAAAATTGCAATCGGACTAGTCCCTGGATCAACTTGGACTATGAGCTATTTACCATAACCCTGTATTCCCTTACTTGCTAAAAAGCCATCCAACCCCTTCTTAAAGCTATCTAATGTATCAGCTGTACAACTGATTCAGGGAGAGAATTCCACATCTTCACAGCTCTCACTGTAAAAAACCCCTTCCGAATATTTAGGCGGAACCTCTTTTCTTCTAATCGGAATGAGTGACCACGTGTCAGCTGGAAAGACCTACTGGTAAATAAAGCATTAGAGAGATTATTATATGATCCCCTTATATATTTATACATAGTCATCATATCACCCCTTAAGCGCCTCTTCTCCAGCGTGAACATCTCCAATTTGGCCAGTCTTTCCTCATAGCTAAGATTTTCAATACCTTTTACCATCTTAGTTGCCCTTCTCTGTACCCTCTCTAATACAATAATGTCCTGTTTGAGTGATGGAGACCAAAACTGTACGGCATATTCTAGATGGGGCCTTACAAGTGCTCTATACAGTGGAAGAATGACCCCCTCCTCCCTTGACTCTATGCCCCTTTTAACACAGCTCAAACCCTTATTTGCCCTTGATGCTGCTGACTGGCATTGCTTGCTACAGCCAAGTTTATCATCTACAAGGACTCCAAGGTCCTTTTCCATAATGGATTTGCCTAGTGCAGTCCCATTAAGGGTATAAGTGGCTTGGATATTTTTACATCCCAGGTGCATGACTTTACATTTATCAACATTGAATCTCATTTGCCACTTAGATGCCCAGATTGCCAGTTTGTCAAGATCATGTTGCAAGGATGCCACATCCTGGATGGAATTAATTGGGCTGGATAATTTTGTGTCATCTGCAAACACTGATACATTACTTACAACACCCTCCCCTAAGTCATTAATGAACAAGTTAAATAAAAGTGGACCCAATACTGAGCCCTGAGGGACCCCACTAAGAACCTTACTCCAAGTAGAGAATGTCCCATTAACAACCACCCTCTGTACCCGATCCTGTAGCCAGTTTCCTATCCACTTGCAAACGACTTCATTAAGCCCAACAGACCTTAGTTTAGAAAGCAGTCGTTTGTGGGGCACCAGTATCAAACGCTTTGGCAAAATCCAAATAGATCACATCTACTGCCCCCCACTATCCAGAATTTTACTTACCACATCATAAAATGCAATCAAATTCGTCCTGACATGACCTATCCTTCATAAAGCCATGCTGATTGTTGCTCATAATGCCATTCATTAGGACAAAATTTTGAATGTGATCCCTTAACAAGCCTTCAAATAATTTGCCCACCACAGATGTCAAATTTACTGGCCTATAATTGCCAGGCTGAGATCGTAATCCCTTTTTAAATATTGGAATAACATCAGCTTTTCTCCAATCCATAGGCACCATACCAGATGACAGTGAATCTGAGAAAATCAGAAATAAGGGCTGGTCTAAAACTGAACTTAGCTCTCTTAGAACCCGGGGGTGTATGCCATCAGGCCCTGGAGCCTTGTTTACATTAATTTGTATTAAAGCTTTTGAATCATATCCTGAGTCAGCCACTGACTAGATTGAGCTGAACCATTCGTGCAGTTATTAAGTGAGCCTGTGAACCCAGACTCCTCTATTGTATACACTGAAGAAAAGAACTGATTAACACATTTGCCTTTTCTGTATCTGTTACAACCTTACTGATACCATTATTTAATGGAGCAACACTCTCAACCTGCATCTTTTTACTATTAATATATTTAAAAACTTTTTAGGGTTAGTTTTCACCTCCACCGCAATTAACTCTTCATTTCTTTTCTTAGCCTTCCGGATTGCTGATTTACAACATTTATTACAGTGTTTATATTCATTAAATGCAGCTTCTGTCCCTACAGATTTGTAGTTTTTAAATGCCTTTCTCTTCTTTCCCATTAACTTCTTTACTTCTGTATTAAGCCACACAGGATGATTCTTAGAGCTTCTACGTTTAGTCCTTAAGGGAGTAAATTGAGAGCAGTAATGATTTAATATCATTTTAAAGGACAACCATTTCTGTTCTGTGTTTTTAGCTGAAAACCTAATGCCCCAATCAATGCTCTGTAGGGCAGCCCTCAAGGCACTAAAATTAGCTTTTGCAAAATTCATGGTTTTTGTTGCCCCAGTATATTTTTGTTTTTTGCACCAGACATTAAAAGATATAACATTATGGTCACTATTACCCAGGGGTTCAATGACTTGCACATTTGCTATAAGTTCTGGGTCATTTGAGATCACTAAATCAAGAATAGCATTTTTTCTGGTAGGCTCCTAAACAACCTGTGCTAAAAAATTGTCGTGCAATAAGTTTATAAACTTGTTCCCATTAACTGATCTAGCAGTACCGTTGCTCCAGTCAATATGTGGGTAATTAAAATCCCCCATTATCATTACTTTACCTAAACTAGCAGCCTTTTCTATTTGCATTAGGAGCTTTGTCTCTTCCTGCTCACTTACATTAGGGGGTCTATAGCATACGCCTACAATTAATTTGCTGGATTCTTTACAATTGGTGAAGAACTCCACCCATACGACTTCTGCCCCCTCATTTTCTAACATAACCTCCTCCTTTATATGAGCTTTTAAATCCTGCCTAACAAACAGACATACCCCTCCTCCTTTTCTATTGCCTCTGTCCCTCCGAAACAAAGTATAGCCGCTGATATTTACTGCCCAGTCATGCGACTCATTCAGCCATGTTTCGGCCACACCAATCACATCATATTTTCCTTCCATCACCAGCAGCTCCAGCTCTCCCATTTTACCAGTCAGACTTCTTGCATTTGTAAACATACATTTAATACTGGCACCATATGACATGTGGTCCTCCCTATCCTTAACAGTATCCCCAGCCAAATCTCCTCCCCCATTTTCCCTTTCTTTGCCCACTATCTCATTTAACCTGTCTACCACTGAATCTTTTACTGAACCCTCCCCCCCCACACCTAGTTTAAAATCTCCTCCAACCCTCTAGCCATCTTCTCTCCCAAAACAGCTGCCCCATCATCATTGAGGTTCAGCCCATCCCTAGCAAAGAGCCTGTAGCCGACTGAGAAATCAGCCCAGTTCTCCAAAAACCCAAAACCCTCCTCCCTACACCAATCTTTCAGCCATGCATTAATCTCCCTACGCTCCCGCTGTCTCCTTAGCGTTGCTCGTGGCTCAGGTAATATCTCTGAGAAAATTACCTTGGAAGTCCTCGCCCTCAGCTTTGAACCTAGTTTTTTAAAATCATTTTTGAGGACTTCACCACCTCCTCTAACTTTGTCATTGGTACCTATGTGTACCAAGACCGCTGGGTCCTCCCCAGCCCCTCCCAATAATCTGTCCACTCGTTCCACCACATGCCGAACCCTAGCTCAAGGCAAGCAGCAGACTGTTCGGCATGTAGGGGCCTTGCGACAGATTACCCTATCCACCTTTCTAATAATTGAATCCCCTATAACTAGAACCTGCCTTTCCTTCCTTGCACTTCCCCCACCACCCGTATTAGAGCCACTGCCTCCCGGGGTGCTCCGAGAGTCAGCCTGCTCCATACACGCCAGTTCTGAGTTTTCCTCCCCAGCATCTTCAGCCAAAACGGCGAATTTGCTGTTTTGGACAAACTGTGGACCCCCCTACTCTTCTGTCCCCTACTTCCCCTCTTGACTGTCACAAACCTTCCTCCCTCATTAGCCTCCACTGCCCCTTCTCCTCCCCCCACTCCACTAGCCCCTGCCAGTGGTTGCTCTGCGAGCCTCCTGTCATTCCCCTCGTTTGCCGCTACTCTCAGTGCTGCAAGTTCACCCCTTAGAGTCTGCAGCTCAGATTCCAAGATGAAAACCCACCGACATCTCTCACATGTAAATACTGCATGGAACTGCTGCTCCAACACCACATACATGTGACAAGACACACACTGTGTAATACCAGCAAACCCACTCATATTTACACTGGGTACTTACAGTCTCCCAAATGTAATTCCTCACCAACACCTTTTCAGTTTTAAACGCCTTAAGGTTTTTAACGCTGCTTAACACTTAATTCACATGCAACACTAGGGGCAAATTCACTAAGCCTCGACTGTTTTTTTACTTCGAATTCGACCTTCGATTCGAACGGTCGAGCAATCCTCCGATCAGGTGAATAGTCAAATTCGATAATCGAAGTGGACAAGTACGATTATCGAAGGATGTATTAGTTCGCCTATTCGACTATTCGACTCGACTCGAAGGATACCTTATTTATGAAATCTTCACCCGAAGTTTTATTTGTACCCCATCTTTGACCTACCGAAGTTGATTTTGGACTTCGACATTCGAAGATGATATGGTTCGAATCGAACGATCGAAGTAACCCATCTTCGCCTATTCGATTTACTTCGATTTTTTTTGCTGGTGCTCTCCACTGTTGTGGGTGTATAGTGACACCTAGGGATCACTTTATAAACTGTTAGAAACTGTTTTTTAGTTGTGGCTGCACTAGAGGTTTGGGGAATTACATTAAAATAAATACTGACACCAGAAACATGTTTGTTTTGGCATCTATCAGAATCTAAGCTAAGATTTTCAAGTATCAATGGCTTAAAACATAATTTTTGATTTATATTTTTTTACAACATCAATTCAAATATTAATTGGCCCTATCTATCCTTACGCTTCACTAAAAGGTTAAATGTTTCCAAGCTGCATGGAATGCTGGGAAACACTGGCTTACTTATAAAAAACCCCCCACCAGATGCCATTTGAGTAAGAAAGTTTAAAAAAATGGAATTTTTGGTAGCCGCCATTTGGAGGCAGAAGAGCAGGATGAAGGAGCAGGAACAGCTTGTCCCTGCTAGGATCAGGCCAGCCTCGTCACTTCAGGAGACCTGTACTTTTTTTTGGACGAGTTGTCTGATGGTGAGGTTGTGAGGATGTTCCGCCTGAGTCGTGCCGCCATAGTGCAGGTTTATGGTCTCATCAGTGAGGCCATTGAACCTGTGACGGCACGGTCTCAGGCAGTGCCTGGGACGTGCAAGCTGCTTGCAGTTTTTGCATTTCCTGGGCACTGGCAGTTTCCAGCAGGTTTCTTCACGCCTCATTGGCATGAGCCAGCCCACCTTTAGCAGGATACTAACACAAGTGCTCAGGGCACTACTGCAGCACTCGCGAAGGCTCATTTCCTTCCCCTCAACTCAGGCGAGTGGATAAGAATTAAAACAGGATTTTTTCCTAATTGGCCAATTTCCAAAATTGCCTAGGAGCCATTGATTGCACTCATGTTGCGCTCACACCACCTCGCCTTCAGCAGGAGCGCTACCGAAATCGTAAGCGCTCCCATTCCATCAATGTGCAGGTGGTGTGTGATTCCAACATGCGCATCATGAGTGTGAGATCTGGCTTTCCTGGAAGTGTCCATGATGCCACTATCCTGCGTCAGTCAGCTCTCCATGGCCTCTTTACCCGAGGAGAAATGCCGGACGGCTGGCTTGTGGGTAAGTTATATTTGCAATTTCATACAAAGACCTTCAAATATTATTTTAAAGGTGATATGTATGTATTTTCCAGAAATGTTGCCCTATTTTCAGTCTGGCTACAATAGATGCACTATGCATCTTGGGACCTGTAGTTTAGTTCAATCAGCTAACTTTGTTAGGGCTTTTTAATTCTTGCCACCTGATTCAGTTTACAGGTGAGATGTGTTAAGTGGATGATTTCTTAATGGATCTGCACACACACAATTTTTGTGCCAGCAATGTTGTTTGGCTAAACAAAAGGGGTAAAGTAAGTACCCCAACAGCAAAGAATTTGTGTGTAGATCTGTTTGTAAAGATTGTACTACTACACAATGGACATAACTACACCATTGGAATAGTCAACACAACAGACAACTGGAATCAATTACTATAATATATTTTGGTTTACATTTTTAGGAGACGCAGGATATGGAACTTCTGCCTTGGTTGATGACCCCTGTGAGGTTTGCCCAAACACCTGCCCAACGTAGGTACAATCGTGCCCATCGGAAGACACGTAATATCATTGAGCGCCTCTTTGGGGTGCTCAAATCTCGCTTCCGATGCCTCTCAGTCACTGGGGGAGCTCTGCTTTATTCCCCCAGAAGGTTTCACAAATCATCACTGTCTGTGCCATGCTGCATAATGTGGCAAGGCAGCATGGATTACCTGCAGACATTGATGATGACCTGGAACCTGAGATTGAGGGGTATGTTGCCAGACAGAGGGACAACCAACCAGAGGGAAGAAGAGTGCGTGAAAGGCTCATCCGTGCCCACTTTTAGTTGTAAGTTGAACAAACCACACAAAAATAGTTAATTTGTACTACTTAAGACTTCTCAAGGGCCAAATAGTGGTACATATTTTTTTGGGCCCTATTCCTAAGTGCTTTTTTTTGTGATTGTTTGCAATCTTGTGAGTTACCTTTCAAACCATGTTTTTACAATGTAAATCTGGTCATTTGCTTAACCTTTAGCCCTCTTTCACACGAGCATTTGAAGCTGCGCTCCCCTGCGTTCTGTTTTTGTGTTTAGCCCCAGCGGAGCACAGGAGTAGACGCATTCAGTTGTTTGAAATGGGACTGTACTCCACAAACACAGAGAAATTTGGCATGTTGCGTCTCAATCTGTACAGCCCCATTGAAAACAACTGCATGCGTCTACTCCTGCGCTCCCCTGTAATGAGGTTTAGTAATGTCATGATCTAGATCAACTCAATAATGTCTGAAACCCATTAATTCCTAGGTCAGTTGTTTGGCCTTAATATGTTTGCCTTGTCATGAGTGTTATATGTCAGGTCTTTATAACCAATCTCAATTATTAGGCCTTATATGATTGTTGGGAAATTAAATTGTTTGGAATGGATATCTGGAAAGTAAACAATTTTTTATACTTTTCTTCCAAATGAACAGCCTGCTGATGGTGATGTGCTGGCGTGCCCCTAGCAGTGAATGCTTTCCTGTAACATCTTATGCTGTAAGCAGAAAAATGATGAGATGATAAACAAATTTCCATGTGTATACACATATTCAAGAGAAAGCATTATCTGTACTTGTCATTTCAGCTTTCTGGCCTCCTACTTTGTTATGGTTGTGGTTCATGTGTGTCGTACTCTACTTTATTATCTTGGTACTTGCCCACAGAGGATACAGACATGGACACTGACTGATTGGCCACGCCTCAAACTCCGTTATTCAGGTATTTAGGAATTACTCAGGGAATTTAAAAATATATTGCTAACAACTTACCATATTATTGATGTGACTTTGCAGCCTCTCCATGTGCAAACTTTTCCTGACCCACTAAATTGGACTCAACACAACCGACAGATGTGATGAACTGAAAGCTGTTTGGCTCATTGAACCTGGGTGGAGTGACCTTTCAATAAAATATCAGTAAGTGGCAGTGTTTGTTTAGCAATGACAGGCTTTTGTTGGCTACTTAAATTTGTTTGGATTTGTGTTAATGCATTTTTCTTGTTTGATCCACAGGTATGGCTTCTTCTGTTTTCTTGCTTGAAATGACATTACCCATGTTACTATTTGGACTAGCACCTTGTCAAAAAATAAAAACAAACACACCCATTAATGTTTTAGTGGCTTTACTGACACAATCTTGGTCAAAATCCAAAACAGTTGAACAACAATAAAAAGACAATATATATCAGTAGAAAGTTTGTTTCTTTGTTTTTGGAACATACAATAGTTATTTGAAAACCTTAAAATATGTACCTTAGCTGGAAGGCACAGGAGAATTTGTTCTCAACATATATTTCAAATATAGCAGCCCCTATAGACCACTAAAGGGCAAAAGCTTTACAAAGTTTTACAAAGCATTTGTTGCATAACATTGCTAATGCACCCCAGGATTCATCATGGCCAACTTTACATTAAACAGTATCCAAAAATTTGGCCCTGATAAGCTTGTATCAAAACAATATATACAATCAATATGATGTACAACTAACACTTGTCAATATGACAATTTGGCCAGTTGAAATCCACAATATGAGATTAGTGCTGGCCAGGTAGAGTGTTGGCACACCAACAATGCTTGATAGTGCAAAGTAACAACCATTTGTGCCTATAGGCATATCATACACTAGGACTTGCTATTGAATGAGCACAGGTGGAGGAGGAGGAGGAGGAGGAGGTAGTAGGCGTTGGCACCTATTAGGAGTGCTGGGTAGCCAAAGTAGGCCAGAGGTAGGCCACATAACTTTCTTGTGCAAAGTAACAACCATTTGTGCCTATAAGGCATATCATACACCTAGGACTTGCTATTGAATGAGCACAGGTGGAGGAGGAGGAGGAGGTAGTAGGCGTTGGCACCTATTAGGAGTGCTGGGTAGCCAAAGTAGGCCAGAGGTAGGCCACATAACTTCTTGTGCAAAGTAACAACCATTTGTGCCTATAAGGCATATCATACACCTAGGACTTGCTATTGAATGAGCACAGGTGGAGGAGGAGGTAGTAGGCGTTGGCACCTATTAGGAGTGCTGGGTAGCCAAAGTAGGCCAGAGGTAGGCCACATAACTTCTTGTGCAAAGTAACAACCATTTGTGCCTATAAGGCATATCATACACCTAGGACTTGCTATTGAATGAGCACAGGTGGAGGAGGAGGAGGTAGTAGGCGTTGGCACCTATTAGGAGTGCTGGGTAGCCAAAGTAGGCCAGAGGTAGGCCACATAACTTCTTGTGCAAAGTAACAACCATTTGTGCCTATAAGGCATATCATACACCTAGGACTTGCTATTGAATGAGCACAGGTGGAGGAGGAGGTAGTAGGCGTTGGCACCTATTAGGAGTGCTGGGTAGCCAAAGTAGGCCAGAGGTAGGCCACATAACTTCTTGTGCAAAGTAACAACCATTTGTGCCTATAAGGCATATCATACACCTAGGACTTGCTATTGAATGAGCACAGGTGGAGGAGGAGGAGGAGGAGGTAGTAGGCGTTGGCACCTATTAGGAGTGCTGGGTAGCCAAAGTAGGCCAGAGGTAGGCCACATAACTTCTTGTGCAAAGTAACAACCATTTGTGCCTATAAGGCATATCATACACCTAGGACTTGCTATTGAATGAGCACAGGTGGAGGAGGAGGAGGAGGAGGAGGAGGTAGTAGGCGTTGGCACCTATTAGGAGTGCTGGGTAGCCAAAGTAGGCCAGAGGTAGGCCACATAACTTCTTGTGCAAAGTAACAACCATTTGTGCCTATAAGGCATATCATACACCTAGGCGTTGGCACCTATTAGGAGTGCTAGGTAGCCAAAGTAGGCCAGAGGTAGCATATGTTAACATATGTTATGTTTGAAGTAATTAGTGAAAAATACACAAGCAAAAGAGTAGTATTTCAATTCTTTGAGCCTTACATGTAACATTTTTGGCCCAAGTGAATGTTTTGGGAAACACTGCAGCATTACTATAGAAATATGTTAGAGCAAATGCACTTTGATGTTTGTAAGTGCTTTTCCAGATGTTATTGGAAAGGGTACCAATGGATGGTAGATATGGCACACCTTGGTGCTGATAACACCATAAATAGACAAATATGTTAGAGCAAATGCACTTTGATGTTTGTAAGTGCTTTTCCAGATGTTATTGGAAAGGGTGCCAATAGATCTTAAAATGGCACCCCTCAGTGAAGAGAATGCAGCATGGTCTAAACAATGGGATGTGTTGTTTGGATGTCAGTCCCATTGCTGGGTAACGGACAAAGTCACACCTGAAGCGTGAATTGGGCGAAGTTCTTTGCCAGGATAAAATGGGCAAAGAGGCCAGTGTCAGTTGAGAAGTGACACAGACTGGAGCTAGGGACGTTTGCGCTTATCCCTCGGACAGGACCTTGTCCCCTTCCACGCCCCCTTCCTCTGCGCTGCTGAGGAGATGCAGGGGGTGGAGGGGGAGCAGCAGCAGGACCAGGGACTGGACCCTCAGCAGAACCCCGTGGTTGTTGAGCCACTTCCCGAATAGCCGCCACCAGGTCCTGGATGCTTCTTTGGATGGTTTGCTCCATGCTCTGGAAGGTTTGCTCCATGCTCTGCATCCCATCATGGAAGCCGGCATGGATGCGAGCAAACCATCTTCGCATCCAGAGACTGTTTGCGGCGTTGCTGTTGGATGAGAAGTTGCATAAGCCCCACATACTGCCCACGTCTCTCAGCCAGTCGCTGTGGTTGCTCCTTGTGGGTCCCCCAATTGGTGCAGCAGCAGCAGGAGCTGCCAGCACCTGCTTCAGCAGCATCACCTACAACAAAAAACAAATATAAACATCGCTAAATTTATTGGACATGTGCATAACCCATAACAAAAAAACAAAGGTGGGAAAGGAAGCTCACAAAGATAATCTTAGAAGATAAATTGGTGTTGGTGTTTCCATGTTTGGGTGTGGGGGGGCTAAATCATTCCAATACTGGATTTGAAATGGAACATTAATGTGTATCTAGTCAAAATATATGTGTTTTTGTTTGCCTTGTTTGTCATCAGCTGCAAGTTAAGGAGATAGTATGAGACACACAATAGAGTGGTGATTGAACCTGGGAGAGGGGAGTGAAAACTTGACAGAGGGGTGGTATAGGAGGTGGGAGCAAGAACAGAGAGGGAACCTGCAAGTGGAAAGGGAGACCCGAGAGACAGCATGGAGTGAGAAAACTACTATGAGGCATGAGGAGCCAGAGTAAATCTTGAGACGGTGGATGGCTTGGAGTGAGGGGAGCAAGATGGACCATGTAGAAGGAAAAAGAAAAGTGTCGAGTCAACAGGTGAGAATGTAGGCTGAGCAGAGCCAATAGTCAAGGGCAGTCACAAAGACATCAGTAGGATTTTAAAGTGGGGCTGAGAGAGAGTGAAATAGTAGTAGCACTGTATGGTGATTTCAGGCTGACAGTCAGAATGGGGGGCACAGGAAGAGGAAGGGAGAGATGCAGAGCCAGAGCAGCAGAACAATCTGATATAATTGACATTTTGGGTCGCATAAGGAAATGGGAAAATGTATATTCTATCCAAAATCTGTCTTTAACAACCTACTGCTTTTCATTAACACTGAAGAGGCACATAAGTAGGCTGCATAAGGGACTCAGTAATGTTCTTTGCATCTTTGGGACACAGACAAATAAAGGAAGGTTCTTACGTCTGGGGGCACCACAGTAGCACGGCTGGCGACTGGGCACGCCGGGGAGCTCGATGTTCTGTAATGTGAAATTGGACATTAGTAATGTTGCAAACAATTTGAGGAAGCAACTACATTGGCCACAAACACAAACATGTCTGTACCTTGAGCTTGTGGGGCTCTAGGGCTCTCTGCAGCCTCACCCTCTTCCTGGGGCTGCTGAGGATCAAGGTCCTGGTCCTGGTCACTGTCCGTGGGTGTGGCACTGTCCGCGGTTGGTGCTGCAATTGTTAAGAAAAGTGCCAAAAAAATTTGTCAGTCATAAGCTACTACAATTGTACTTGTTTATTAGGCTGATGGACAAACCTACAACATGTTTCTAAAATATTTAAGTTAGCCTTTAAAATAATAACTGAAATGTAATGGGGAGGAAACGATATGTTTAAAGTCCAAGTGGAGTCTATCAGGGCACTGCAAGGGAGATGCTAAGGTTGAAAAGTTAAATACATGACACAAAGGCCCTGTTTGCAATGATGTGAGAAGCACAGAATGTAATAAGTGACAATACAGCTGCTGTAGGCTCTACATATGTTGCTTCACACTTTTACACACTGAAGTTAAAGGGTTTGTTAACCTTAAAGTAATGTTTTCCTCTGGTACCCAATATTCTGTTTTTTTTACATAAGCTCTACAGTAGACGATTTTGAAAAAGTGGTTGCTAGGATGTAAATTACCATAGCAACCATATATTCCTAGAAATCACAGACTGGAATAGAATGATATGACTGTCTAAAATGATAACATAACATAGTTCAAAAGTTAACTTCAAGCTCAACAACCCTTTTAATCCACTTTATAAACATTTCTGTTCTAGTAGGGAAATGGTTAATAAACGTTTGCCTTTTTGGCAATGTTACAGCTGCACGTAATTAACTACTACAAAAACAAACAAGAATCCTGGAAACATAAAATCCTCTAATGGCAAACAGGAGCAATATTTAAGGAAAGAAGCTAAATGACAAAGGGGAAATGAGTTATTTAGGCAAATGATAAGAATGTGGATAAAAGCAGTAAGAATGTTGTGTATTAAAATGTACTTACTTCTCCAGTCTGTGTCATGTGAGCCTTCTAAACCTTCACACACCTCTCTGCCCAT
Source organism: Xenopus laevis (assembly GCF_017654675.1). Lineage (NCBI taxonomy): Eukaryota > Metazoa > Chordata > Amphibia > Anura > Pipidae > Xenopus > Xenopus laevis. Next base: position 36,622,922 of record NC_054377.1, on the reverse strand, counting down.
AATGGCCAGAAGCCGGCGTTCATAAGGCTGCAGCCTCAAAGATGGTAAAGGGCCACCGCCGGTCTTCTGGGCCTTTGCTCTCCTGGCAGCAAACTTCGCCCGCATCCAACGCTTCAGGTCACTGAAGCGCTTGTACACAGTGTTGTGATCTCTGTGTACAGCGCTACAGCGTTGACTTTGTCCGTTACTAGCTGCCAGATTTTTTTGCGTCTGCAGCATTGATGCAATGGGATCAACATCCAAATAACACATCCCATTGCACGATCACTTCATCAACCAGTGCTGCATTTTCTTCACTGGAAAATCTTCGCCCCATTCGCCCACTGGGGCCCTCATCGCCATCGTCCTCCTCCTCCTCCTCTGGCCTCCTCTGTGAGGCCGGTGTCTCTTCCTCCTCCTCTTGCCTCCTCCTGCGGTCATCTCTGTAGTTCCAGCCCTGGCTGAGGTGCCGGACCTGCCACGTGTCTCCGATGTTGGGGGAGACACGTGGCGTGCCCTGGGGGAGGCCCTACTTCCCCTGGCTGGGGTGCGGACCGACCACGTGTCCCCGATGTTGGGGGGACACGTGGCGTGCCCTGGGGGAAGCCCTACTTCCCCTGGCTGGGGTGCGGGACCGACCACGTGTCCCCGATGTTGGGGGGACACGTGGCGTGCCCTGGGGGAAGCCCTACTTCCCCTGGCTGGGGTGCGGGACCGACCACGTGTCCCCGATGTTGGGGGGACACGTAGCGTGCCCTGGGGGAAGCCCTACTTCCCCTGCCTGGGGTGTAGGAACTGCCACGTGTCCCCGATGTTGGGGGAGACACGTGGCGTGCCCTGGGGGAGGCCCTACTTCCCCTGGCTGGGGTGCGGGACCGACCACGTGTCTCCGATGTTGGGGAGAACACGTGGCGTGCCCTGGGGGAGGCCCTACTTCCCCTGGCTGGGGTGCGGGACCGACCACGTGTCCCCGATGTTGGGGGAGACACGTGGCGTGCCCTGGGGAAGCCCTACTTCCCCTGGCTGGGGTGCGGGACCGACCACGTGTCCCCGATGTTGGGGGAGACACGTGGCGTGCCCTGGGGGAAGCCCTACTTCCCCTGGCTGGGTGCGGGACCGACCACGTGTCCCCGATGTTGGGGGAGACACGTGGCGTGCCCTGGGGAAGCCCTACTTCCCCTGGCTGGGGTGCGGGACCGACCACGTGTCCCCGATGTTGGGGGAGACACGTGGCGTGCCCTGGGGGAAGCCCTACTTCCCCTGGCTGGGGTGCGGGACCGACCACGTGTCCCCGATGTTGGGGGGGACACGTAGCGTGCCCTGGGGGAAGCCCTACTTCCCCTGCCTGGGGTGTAGGAACTGCCACGTGTCCCCGATGTTGGGGGAACACGTGGCGTGCCCTGGGGAGGCCCTACTTCCCCTGGCTGGGGTGCGGGACCGACCACGTGTCTCCGATGTTGGGGAGACACGTGGCGTGAGCTGGGGGAGCTCATTGTCCTGGCACTCCCAGACCTCTCCCCTCCCCCTCTATGGGACCCTGACAGGCTCTCCTCCTCCACCTCAGCCCAGGAACCCCTCCCTCTAACACTCCAGCCCCTGTCCCTCTCTCTCCCCTCCTCTGGTGACTTACATCCCACGTAGTGTGGGATGCAGCCACCCTGGGCACCTCTTCAGGGCTGGAACCACATTCGCCTTCCTCCTCCTCACTCCTTCTTCTCATTTTTCAAGCAGCTGTTTGGCAACCTCCTCCACCTAGCTCATCCAAATAGCAAGTGCGCATTAAGGGCGCCAATGCACCTAAAATGGCCTCCAGAGGACTTCCTGTTTGAAAAAAATGGCAGAAAGGAAGTGGGGCATAAAAACTTCGAATCGATCGATTCGAATAGAAGTGTGGCAAAGGTTACCTTCGATCAGCTTCGACTATTCGATACGCACAAACCTTCACATCGTAGCATGGAATCGATCGATCGAACGATGGTTTCCTTCGATCGAAGACAGCCTTCGATTATCGTAGCATGCTAATTCGATGGTCGAATATCGAAGTTTTTACTATTCGATATTCGACCCTTGATGAATGTGCCCCTTAGATCACATGCAACACTCGCTAAGCAGCTCCCACACTCGCTTTGCCTTCACAAGTGTAAGGTTTCAACCAGAGCACACAAAGCCTGTTCGGCTTTATATTTTTTTTATTCTGGCAATGCCAGAGGGGCCGCTATAAGGTGCCATAGAAAGTCAGTATTTAGTGGGCTGGTGGGGGCTGTTTGGGCCTCTATGTACCTAAAACGCTAGAGCCTATTTTAGTTCTCAGTCCAGATCTGCATGGCAGATTAAAGGAACCATTCTATTCCCTAATCCAAGTACCGAAACCTTTAAAGCCAAAATAAAGGGGCATGCTTTTCTAATGCTAAAGGTTATTCTGCTACAGGGTCTCTTACCCAATAACCCAAAGAAAGAATGAAAAGATTATCTCTCTGTAGGGCCAATTAACCCTATAGGGCCCTACATTCACCCGGGGGTAAAACCCATTTCGTCCCGACAATGGTTTAACATCCCCAACACATATCAAACTTACAGTACCATCACATCCACTTCTGGTATCCTCTCCTAAGGCATACCTGGTAACAATGGTCACTGCAAAGGAAACACAGCATGCACAATACTGTATCAAACACTTTCAATTGCATAATAAAACAGTTGCAGTTGGTCAACTTTATTACACATCAGCAAAAATACTTCTCCCCCTCCCAAGGGTCCACACAGGCCAATCCTTGGGTGCAGAAACACTATTCAGCGAGTAGGTGAAGGCAGAAGAGTTGTGGTGGAGATCAATAGTTTTTTTGTTAGAACCCACTTAGTCCACAGTCCTTCAAGCCACAAATAGCAGCTGTACTCTAGGCATCTCACTCTGCAGGAGTCCATGGAAAAGCAGCAGAATCCATCCACCAGGTTCTTCTCTCACATCAGGGGGTCACAAATAAACAGGGAATGGTCCCAGCAGAGACATCCATCTTGCTCCTATCCAACTGGTCTCCATAAGCCTTCGTGAAAATTCGGGGTGAACCTCCAAGCCCGAACCCACGGCCAAACGATCTGAAGGAAATTTGCACATAGTGAAATAAAAAGCCATTGTTTGATTTACATTTAGGACAATAGGGGATCATAATACCTTCAGGGTTCCCTAAATAAAATAACTTATAACTTAGTCCAAAATGTTGAACTCGCCACCCTTCACATTGGATAAGTTTATTAAAATTCCTAATTGAAGATAATAAATGGCGTGAATTAATATTGATTTTCAATGACCATTTCTTTCCAACATTAAGCAGGGGTAAGAAAAACATGTTTTAAATCTTCCCATAAGAAAGGTGAGCCAGAGCTACTATTAACTACGTGTCTCAATTGGAAAATACCCTTTTTCCACCAATAAGGAATCAAGAATTTCCTCTCTGCTTTAGTAAATAAACTGAGGTCAAAAAGGTACAAAAAGGGAGATACTTGGTACCATGCAATTTATGAATCTGCTTCAAAGTGTCCCTCCAAAGAATATTTTTCTCAATATCAGTAGGAAGGCTACTCCATTTCTTATGAAGAAAATTTCTTATGAAGAAATGTTGAGATATGGTCACCCCCTTCTAAATAAGATTCCAAAGATGGATTTGTATAAACCTCCCCACCTGAGATCCACTCAACAATGTATCTACATAAGGATGCTAGATTAAAGAATCTAAAACTAGGAATATTAAGTCCCACAAATTTTTTGATTGGCACAATTTAATTTTAAGCAGAGCGATTTTAGTCTTTTTTCCCCTGCCAGATAAAGCTAGAAAGTGCCTGGTCCAATTGCTTAATATCAGAATGTTTCAAAACAATAGTAAGATTAAGCACTAGATACTTTGGAAAAATGAACATCTTAAAGAAGGCAACTCTACCCATAAGATTAAGAAGAGAGTTTTTAGCCACTTATCCCATAAAGACTTAGTAAGTTTGATCAATGGAGTCAAGTTCAGAGAGTAAAGTCTAGAAAGATCAGATCAGTTCGCTGACTTCCTTCCTTGTGAAGAACGAGGTATCTGATCTGTATCTGATGGTTTTGGCAAATCTGGGAAAGATCTTGAATTATTGACGAAACTGTGGGCCTCTTCTGGCTCATTGAAAACAAAAGTACCTGACGAATGAACAATTCTCAGTCTAGAAAGATAGTTCAAGGAAAATTTAATATTGAGCTTAGAAAGAGATTGACAAATGTTGAAGAATTCTCTTCTGAGAAAGAGCCACTGACTAGTCGGCTGAAACAGTAGGATTCTTTTACCATCTATCTCCAGATTACTACGTTTTTTGTAAACCTGAAAAATGCGAGTTTTTTCAGAGTAATCTAGAAATTTGGCAATAACAGCACACGGTTTAAAGCTGGCCGTAGGTGCAAAGATCCGATTGTACGAATCAAGGATTTGGACAACTATCCGGTCCGTGTGTGGAGAGTCCCAACAGAGATCGGTTGTTTGGTCGAATGGCCAGGTTAAAAGATTTCTGTGGGCCTGTGATAGTTTCTCTGCATCGTGGGAGACTGTCACCAGCTTTGTCAGGGATATCGGGTGATCTGTTCTTTTACTACTTTATTTGATCAGAATGGTTAGTGGCAGGTCGGGAGATGGGGAAGTCCGATCGTTCAAGGATTCGAACGATCTGATCTTTGCATCTATGGCCAGCTTAAGACTCGGGCAGACCCAAACAATGAATTCTCTCAATTCTTATATGGGATGGTTTTTGTAATTAAATCCTCAGTATTGTAAGAATCCGGGATTCCAATGAACCTCAAATTGTTTCTTCTGGCTCTGTTCTCCAAATCGTCAACTTTAAGCTGTAAATCAAAAACTTTCTTCTCCAAATCTTGGAGTGTTTGGAAGTAGAATCCTCCTGAACTTCAGATACAATTTCTTGAAGATATCTAATTTTATCCTCATGTGAGGAGAGAGTTTCTGTGATACGTTGTAGGTTATCTTGAAGACTTTCAATAGCTTTGTTAATGGAAGATTTAATGGAAGCTTCAATTGTAGGATTCTCTCAATTCTTAAATTAGTTAGCTCTGCTACTTCCTTATCAATAGAAGTATAGTCACTACTTGAGAAGCTAAGCTTACTAGTGTTTGTAATTAATTAAGCAAATTAACATCTGAACTTTTGCAAGGTCTTGCTTTTTTATCAGAGGCTCTACCATTAGTTTTCTCAATGTTGAGAACCAATAGATCATCAGAAAAAGATACCCCAAACCAAACCGCAGGCTTTATCAGATATCAATTTCAGCACCACAGAAAGAAGTGACTCTACCCCCAGAAAACAGCCACTACAAACCGCCACAACATGGCGCCATGTCCATAGGAATCCATCTCAGCTTCCTCGCTCAATCAGCAGCCAGCCACACAGCATCTAAACCGAAGCCGACCAGAGACCCGCAAGAGACCCTGGAGAGTCAGCAAACCAGTCTAGGTTGGTTTCCAGATTATCTTTGCAGGGGAAAGCTGGCAGTAAAACTGAGCTCTAGTCTAGGTGCTTCTTCCTCCTCGGCGCCATACCCGGAAGTCTCTGTGTCCTCCCAATGTATCTATTAGCTGAAACCTCAGTTAGGGAATGATCCCGCATGTTTACAGGCCAGAATGTTATCTCTCCCGTGCCGCAGTCAACAGTGGGTTAGCTTTACGCAACCAAGGGAAGCCCAGAATAATATCAAAAACAATTGAAGGCAGGATATCAAATGAAAGATTACCAATAAACTTTTTATTTGAAAATAAAAACACATCATTTAGCTCATGCGTAATGGGCCCGAACTTAATGTGGAGCCAGCCACAACTTCAATCATCAGTGGCAAAGGCTTGCATGTTGGCTTGAAGTCAGCCTAATTAATAACTAAGATGAAATAAAAGTGCCTCTGACCCCAGAATCAATAAGGTTGATCCAAAGGAAACTCAACTGTACTTTCTTCAACAATATGCCCTAAATTTATTTTATATATCATTTAGAAAACCCATCCATCATAAATAATAATGGGAAAATCTGACCCTTTTCACTTCACCCAAAATTTGAGAAACTGCAAAAATTTGTCAAAATGCATTGAATTCTATGCATTCTATGAATTCTATTTTTGACTCCCATTGGAGTCTATGAGCGTAATTTTAGTGATGGAAAATTTCAATCATTACTAAATAAATAATACAATGAAAAAATTGTTCATATATGTAAAAAATGCTGGTTTAAAGCAAGTTTTTGGTGGAACCAAGCTGGGTTGCTACAATTGGTTTGCAAGCTGGTATACTTGTGCAGTTCAGTTCATCAAGATGGCCATACATGTTTTATACTTACTTCTCTTTTCTTCTTTCTGTATCCCCCCTATTTCCTTCTTTTATATATCAAAATAAAATAATTATTTCATGGGGCCCCTGATCACCCAGTGCTAAGCTGCTAAAGCATATTAAAATGAACATTTAACATTTTTACAGGAATTAATGGAACAACATTACACATGTGTACATCAATGTTTTATTACATGATTAGATGATTGCTTTCAGTGTTGAACCAGTAGCTGACTGAAAAAGCACTGATTTGCTGCTATGGTTTACTGCCTAAATGCAATTATACACTAAATGGTAGTGTGTTGAGAATTTCCTTAAAGGGATTCTGTCATGATTTTTATGTTTTTATGCTGTTTATACTGCAAATAATTCACTCTACAATATACACTTTCATTCCTGAACCAGCATATTTTTTTTGTTGTAATATTGGTGTGTAGGCAGCCATCTTAGGTGGTCATGTGCTTTCAGAAAGAGCCAGCACTTTAGTATAGAACTGCTTTCTGGCAGGCTGCTGTTTCTCCTACCCAATGTAACAGCCTGTGTCGCAGTTGAGTGCTATTCTTCGATCTACAATTCATGATAAGTCATGTATCCCTCTGTCAGGAAGATTGGGCCAATCTACTTCCCTGGGTGGCATTTTCTCATAGCAACGCTTGTCATGCCTCCACTGGTAGATCGCCCTACTTGACCGTGTATGTACAACATCTCCAAGCCTTCCCACAAGACTTCCTCTTGTCTGATGTTCCAGCGGCCGATGATCATGTAGGCCACATGTCCACCTTCAAGAGTTAATTGTCAATTTGGAAAAGAGTTCTCTGTCCCACAAGAATTATGCTAATCACAGAAGGATATCATCTCCTTTATATAAGGTTGGGGATAAAGCGTGACTTTCTGAGAGAACAATTCATTTCAAACTTCCTTCCCCCAAGTTGGGTCCAAAATTTGTTGGTCCATTATTCCCCATCGTGGAGATTGTTAATCCTATGGTCAGACTCCAGCTTCCCCCTGAAATGCGAATCCCTAAAGTGTTCCATGTGTCTCTGGTGAAACCGGCAGTCCCGATGAGTATCTGTTCCTGGGTAAAACATGCTGATGTCCATGTTTCTCGACTGGTACATGAATTCTACAAACAGTTTCCAAGGAAATCACAATGTGTGGTCCAGTGGCCCCCTGGGGGAGGGGGTACTGTCAGGAGCGCCCGATGGTGACTTTGCATCCAAGATGGCAGCACCCATGAAGGCTCCGGCGCAATGATGTTATACGCTTGGTGTGAAAGTTTGAAATAAGAAGACGCCATGGTCTTGGGTTCAATGCCCGATTATAGGATTTGTTTGTCTGCATTCTTGGGTGTTCCTAAATCCCTTGTATCCTGATTCTTGGACTTTTGACCTTTGCCTGAACTCTGGACTTTGATTCTTTGCCGTCAATCTATTGAATTATTGCCTGTATCCTGACTTCTTTTATTCTTAATCCCTTTGGTTACAGCAAACTTGAACTTTGACACTAATATAGGAAATGTTACTCTCTCAGCTGCCCCATTGGATTGAGGGTGATAGGTAGAGGAGAATTGGAGAGCAATACCCAGATTTTTACACAAAAAGCAGCAAAATTTGGACACAAATTGGGATCCTCATGTGATACAATCACCACTGGAAAGCCATGAAGTTGGAAGATATATTGAATGAACAACTGAGAGAGTTCAGTGGCAGAGGTGAGTTTTCAAGGAGGAATAAAGTGTGCCATCTTACTGAAGCGGTCAAGAGCTACCTATATTACATTCTTCCCTTGGACGTTGGTAGTTCGACAATAAAGTCCATAGCTAAATGAGTCCAAGGATGGGAAAGAATGGGTAGAGGTTGCAATAGACCACAAGGGCGAGAATGACTAAACTTTGAAGAGGCACAAATGGCACAGACCACCACAATTCTTTCACATCCTTTCGCAGAGTTGGCCACCACAGGAGTCGAAAGGTCCAGCTTGCTTGGAACAGTGGCTGAAGGATGAGAATGTGGAACTCGGGTGGCACGTATATCATGTCTATGGGGGTATCAGCAGGAGCAGAGGACTGGACTGATAGGATTTGGCTGGCCAATTGAGGGAACAAGGAAGCAATGATTTTTATGGGAGGAACAATTGGCTCTTGATCTTCACCGATGTGCCCCTCAGGAACAATGCTTCTGGATATGGCATCTGCCTTCCAATTTCTGGAGCCCGGGCAATATGTAAGGACAAAATTGAATTGTGTGAAGAAGAGTGCCCACAGAGCCTGGCGAGGATTCATTCTCTTGAGAGCCTGGATGAAGTTTTTATGATTGGTATAAATGGTGATGGGATGAGTTGCTCCTTCCAGGAAATGTTGCAACTCCTCAAGTGCAAGTTTGACTTTAAACATAATTTTGCTTGGCAGGAGAAAAATTCTTCAAGAAGTAAGCACAAGGGTGTAGTTTCCCATCTGCAATTTGTCTCTGAGAGAGAATGGCTCCAGCCCCGACAGTGGAAGCATCTACTTGCAGATCAGGATGTTGGAGGACAGGGACAGAAGCAAATGAAACTTTCAAGGACTGAAAGGCCTCTGGAGCATGAGGGGGCCAGACATTAGGTTTTCTTCCCTTCCGGATGAGAGCCAAGACGGGAGCAATATGGGAGGTGAACCACTTGATAAATTGTCGGTAATAGTTAGTGAAACTGACAAAAGTTTGTATGGCCTTGATACTTGTGGGGAGAGCCCAGTCTTGAATTTAGAAGGATCCATCTCGAATCCCTCATGAGAGATAATGTAACCCAGGAAGGGAATCTTAGGCACCTCAAAGACACACTCAAGACTTCTCTCGGGCTTCTGCTTTTCTCTGGAACTCTCTGCCACAAGCTGTCAGACTTTCTCCTTCTTTCCAAACTTTCAAGCGCTCCTTAAAGACCCACCTGTTTAAAGAGGCTTTTTCGATGTACCTTAATTAATCATTGCTGTATCAAAAATGACAAAGTGTTTATATAATCCTAATGTCTCAATTGTACCCTAACCTTTAGTTTGTAAACTCTAATCTCTAGGTCCTATTGTACTCTGTAATCCTTGTTTGTTATCCACTATTTATTCCCTGTTTGCTATAACTGCAGTAAAGCACTGCGTATCTTGACAGCGCTATATAAATAAATGATGATAAGTTTACCAAAAACTTTGGGAACGAAGTGACTTGTTAATGGAACCAAAGCTTAAGGAGATTTACCGGGCTTGCATTCTTCGACATCGCCAGAGGTGTTTACCCTATAGTGCAAAAATTGCCCTGCAATTTACAAGAAGGGTGGATGGCACATGGGTCAAAAGAGGTGCACAGTGTTCCATTTCCTCCCTTCAATGTATTTGTGGACTTTGTATACCAACAAGCCAAGATGAGAAATGACACCAGTTTTGATCTCACTCAGCACTTAACGAAACACAAGGCAGCAGTAACAGTTCACAAAACTACTGTTTTCTCTCCAGGTTCTTCCTAAAGGTCAGCTGACATCTCTCATGTGGAGTCAAAGAACAAAGACCCTGGTAAGCAGTGTCTGCTACACCGGAAACCTCACCCCCTTCTGAAACGCAGAGGCTTCAGAGAAAAGCCCATAGTGGATTGCAAAGCCATCTTAAAGGAAAACAAAATCCGCAAAGTGCTGGTCATCTACATATCATCTTGCCAAGGCCTGTAAGGTCAGTGTAAAATGCACAGAATGAGACAGCACACATCACAACACAGCTTTACATCCTGGGCCAGCCCCATGGACTGTATCTTACACCAAGGGTGTTAGCGAGCATGGCAGGGAGGAAGGCGACACTGCTACAGTCACATCAGAGGTCACTTTACAATGCACAGAAGTCTGCAAAGGAACCATAGGTGGCAGATCCTGCTCTCTAAAATGTGCTTAGTCAGAGTGTACCCAACAGGCCAAAGGGATAAAGCGATTAAGCTTTATACAATCATGGACGATCAGAGCAACAGATCTCTAGCCTGTCCAGCCTTCTTTGGGCCCAATCACCTCGTACTCCCTCAAAACTTGTGCAGGAGTTATTGAGACAGCAGGGAGAAAATCTGCCGGCTATCAAGTGGAGCCCATAGAAAATATGTGTGCCCTTGCCAACTATAATTGAATGCAATCGGGTTCCTGACAATAGATCTGAAATTCCTACACCTGATGTAGCAATGCACCATGTGCACTTGAAACGCATAACACATTTAATCCCTGAACTTGATCCCAAAGCTCAGATAATGCTTATTCTTGGAAGGAATATCCTACGGGTCCACAAAGCAAGGGACTAGATGAATGACACTCACAGTGCACCTTATGCACAGAAGCTAGACCTTGGATGGGTCATCATAAGTGATGTTTGCCTGGCCAGCCAGCATCAATATTTTGTATACAAACACACTAGAGAATGGCCACCCTTCTCTCTTCCAACCATGTCCAAATCATTTTCTGATCAAAGAAATTCAGAATAACTCTCATCTAACCAACTTCTCAGGAAACCCTTGTTCTAACAGCTACCCTTGCAGTGAGGATGAGGATCACAATCAGTTAGCTCTCTCCATTGAAGATAAAACCTTCCTAGAGATCATAGAGCAAGGTATGTGTAAGGACGATGCCAGTAGCTGGGTAGCTCCACTTCCTATCAAACCACAAAGACTTTCTCTTCCTAATAATAGGGAAGAGGCACTCTCCAAAAGAAACCAGAGATGAGAGATCACTACTTTACATTCATGAGCAAGATATTTGAGAATGGACATGCAGAAGTAGCTCCAAGTATTAACAAGAAAGAAGAATGGTAGTTGCCAATCTTTGGAGTATACTACCCAAAGAAGCCAGGTCAGATCGGAGTTGTGTTTGACTCTAGTTCCAAATATAACAGAGTCTCTTTTAACAGGTCCAGACCTTAACAACAAACTCTTGGGAGTACTCATATGCTTCCGCACAGTGGCGTAACTACCGAGGAAGCAGACCCCGCAGTCGCGGGGGGGCCCGGGGGTACAGGGGGCCCGTGGGGCCTGCTTCCTCAGTATTATGCGCACATTTGCGGGACATTTGTGCTGGCAGCACCTCTGCAGACTGCCAGCACTGCCGGCCTTAGGCAGATTTCCTCCAATCGGGCCCTGTGCCATAACAGCCGTCAGAGTGTGAGTAATTGTTCCACTTCCTCCCCCACACCGGAAGATGAAAAGCAGGAGATTCTCTGACTGAAGATGCGGAACGTCACATCACACGCTGGCGCTGCACAAAGTTTTTTTTTTTTAAAGAGCACGCACAGTGATTTATGATGCTAGTCTGGCACCGATCGATTGTATCTTCAGTCAGAGTCTCCTGTTCTGAACCAGGGAGCAACAGCACCAGGGCCCCTGCCCCCTGCACCAGCGATGGGGCCCACTTGCCAGAAGGGGAAGTTACCAATAAAGAAATGTTGCTGCTGGTATGTGCTGGAAGAGCAATAGAATATGCAAGTATTCAGATGGAGAACACTGGGAGCCACCCAAGGTAAAGCATAAAGTAATGGGGTGAGGGGTAGGGATCATTCTCTTGTGCACATTGTGGAGCATGGCTTAAAGATTCTGCTTAAACTGAACTATAATTACCCCCTCCTCTTACTGGGCATTCAGTATATTAATTTTTAGTCATCCACAAACTTCATAACCAGTGCTATGTTTGTTGCAGGAGCAGTGTCAGGGTGCTGGTGGACTACAATTCCCACAATGCTCCAAACAATTTGGCTACACTGTTATATTTTTTATCACTTTATATTTATGTTCTCCGTTTATCTTTCACTTATCTTTTAACCCACTGTCTGCTTATTGGGGTAAATAGGACCCTAGCCACCGGCAGCCAAAAAATTATCAAGAACTGCTGAACAAAAAACTGTATAATTCAAAATCTATAAATAAATGATGGCCAGCTTTGTCTACTTCATAAAAAAATTAGATCAGTTACAGTTGTGGTCCAGTCCGTGGTGTCTGGGGGGCCTAGTTGTAAAATGTTTTCACCAGGGCCCTTCGGTTTCGAGGGGGGGAAGGAACAAGAGCAGCAGAAGAGCGAAGTGGTGACAGACTCGCTGCCCTGACTGATTTGAATTGCCCGCCCACACTGGCTCTGTAAGCTGGGCTATGGACTTGCTAAAAGGCAAATTGGTGGCTCAGTGACACCCCCCCCCCTTCCGTCTCAGCACAGGAAGATACCTAGTAAGGACTTGGACTATTTCATTGCTGTCATTAGCCATTTTAATTTTTAACCCATGGAAATATGATAGTTATTTTAATATATATGCTGAGGTTATTAGCTATGAATCCACCACAGTGCCATCTTCTATGAGTTCTGGGAGTATTTATACATAGAATTGTTACCATGCTATCTTGATATGAGTTCTGGGGGTATTTTACATGAAATTGCCACTGCATTCATTCTGCTAAGAGTTTTATGTGCATTATAAATGAAATTGCATCAGTGGCTTTTTTTCAGAACAATGAGATTTATAGGAAGAGGTTTAGAAGAAGAGCTAAAATAGATGCTTAGCTATATCTATATTCAAAGTGGGCATGGTCTAACTTCTGCAGAAACAGCTCATAAGTTTGCTAATAGCCTTTACAGAGAGATATGTGAAATTGACATTTTGCCATCCATCTATAGTTCTGGGGTATTTATATGTGAAATTGATACTTTGCCATCCTTCTATAGTTCTGGGGTATTTGTATGTGAAATTGACACTACTGTGCCATCCTTCTTTGAATTCTGGAGATGTTATACATGCAATTCTCTCACTATTTTGTGTAGAGGGGGCCCTGAAATTTTTTTTGCAGGGGGGCCCTGGCATCCGAAGTTACGCCACTGCTTCCGCAGAGATCCTATTGCCTTCATAGCAGACATCTAGCAAATGTTCCATATCTTTCTTGTGAGAGAAGACCATAGGAAATTCTTGAGATTCTTCTGGTTCAGAGACAATGATTCAGCAAAGGTATGTTACAAGTACTGTATGAAAGTTCATGTGTTTGGAAATAGTCCCTCCCCTGCAGTGACAATATATTGGCTCAGAAGGTCTGCCCAGGAAGGAAAAGCAGACTATGGCAAAGATGTAAAACAATTTGTAGAGAGAGAGTCTTTTATTTAGATGATGGCCTCAAATCATCACCCTCTCAGATCATACAACAAGAGCTGTACCAGCAGCGCATTTAAAACAAACCTCCTGGTTTACAGGACCTACATTCTTGGATACATCTGAACAGAACCACTCTGATGATATATACAAGCTAATTGATGCAATGTCTTACCCAGAGATTTGTTCCCAAGTGTCTACACTCTGCACTAATGCTTCAAGGGAAGGCACAGTGTCCTTTGATCCTCCTAAGAATAGTACTCAGATTTTGAATGCTTTCCTTCCTGAGGGTTCAGAAAAGTCGACAGACCATCAGTTATAAGACTTCATGTGACTCTTCTGGTACAATATAGTGAGTTTTTCAATGTGTTTTTTAAGTGAGAGAGAGAGAGAGAGACTTCCAGGTCGAAAATCTTTCTTCACTATATTCTAGTGGAAGCGTCACATGAAGTCTTATAACTAATGGTCTATCCGACTTTGCTGAACCCTCAGGAAGAAAAGTATTCAAAATCTGAGTACTATTCTTAGGAGGATTAAACAACAATGTGCCTTCCCTCCAATTAATTGCCGGGTTTTGTTTTAATAACCAAGGATAACCAAGAATGACTTCAAAATACAAATTAGGTACAATGAAATTAATTCAGAATGAGACTCTCCAATACATAAAGTGGCATCTGGAATATAGTGTGTAATTGGACCCGAACAAAAGGAAAGATCCATCCACCACCTCAATCGCTAACAAAGTATTCTTTGGAATTCCACTTGATCCCAATCTGGCAATCATCTCACAAGAAACAAAATTCCCTCCAGTGCCAGAATCCACCAAAGCAGTCCCATGTATGATCTCACTTCCTGCCTGTAAGGAGATTGATAAGAGGAGACAGTTAGGGGGACAGATCCTTTGGGCAGCAAAGGAAACAGACAGCAATCCCTTGTCCTTACTTTCTAATGGTGTCTCCCCTTGCCTCCTCATGTCCCTACAATCCTTCTTGGGCATGTAACTGAAAAATGACCTTGACCCCCACAATAGAGAAACAAGTTGTTTACTCTTCGTCTCTCCTTCTCTTGTGATGACAGGGGACATCAAATAAAACCCAGCTGCATGGGTTCCACCTCTGAATTGGAATTACTGGGAAATACAGTAGTAACACTTGGTGTGATAACCCCCTGAGACATATGACCCTGGTGTTCTTGCTGCCTCTCAGACAGCCATTTATCGATCTTAACACATAGGGCCATAAAGTGGATTATAGCAGCACCTATGCTGTGCAGAATGCTGCGAGCAGGGAGCGTGGTGAAGACGCCGCCACGCGGGGTAAACACGGTGGGTACCGAGCGAGTTGAGTCGTGAACTGGGGAAGTCTAAGAAAGATACCAGAAGCAGAGTCAAAAGCTAACCAAGTCAGACACAGAAACAACAAACTTCATACTTGAAACAACAAACTAGTAGCAACTTGCATGCTCGTTAATTGTACTGACAACTGGCCAGAGGTCTAAGAAAGATACCAGAAGCAGAGTCAAAAGCTAACCAAGTCAGACACAGAAACAACAAACTTCATACTTGAAACAACAAACTAGTAGCAACTTGCATGCTCGTTAATTGTACTGACAACTGGCCAGAATAAAGCAAGGCTATTTAAAGCTTCCCACTGCTGCTGATTGGCCAGTTGCGATCGCCACTTAACTTCTGCACTGCTGGACAGTATTTCCTAATAATTGCACAGGTAATATCTCTAAAAGTATTTCCTAACAATGAAACAGGTAATATCTCTGAGAAAATTACCTTGGAAGTCCTAGCAATCAAATTTACAACTTTATATCTAGTTTTTTAAAATCATTCTTGAGGACTTCCCCACCTTCTCTAACTTTGCCAGGTCTTTCCCAGCCCCTCCCAATAATCTGTCTTGTACTACTACACTATGTTGCTGTTTTACCAAAAAGTACCATCCATACTGTATATATTACTACTATCTTACTAACACATGCACAACTAATAATTAATCTGAACACATCATAGCTGGATGCTTTGTTAAAATGAATAAACCATATATTTATGTGTAAATGTAAGTGTTCTGTCCTCACTACGTGTTACCCTGGGGTAGTGTGTATCTTGACATGCAGCCAAACTCCTTCCTTCATTAATCCACTGAGGTCAGATTAGAAAGTTTCAGTTTTATTAACAAGGGGAAGGTGTGAAACTGGGGAACAGCAAAATGACAGTGCTTAGTGAAACTGTACAATATATATTATTATATATTATTACATAACAAGTACATAAACACTATGGAGAATAGCATGTACTGTTTAACCCTTTCACTGCCAGCCAATTTGGCCAAGTTGGTACCTTTATTGCCAGACCATTTTTGAACATTTTGTGCTCTTTCCGTTTAGGGGTCTTTTTGTTTACCCAGGAAAACAAGTTGTTGTTTTTTTCAGGACAACCTATGCTTTCAGAACATGAATATATATATATATAATAGAATTTTGTTGTAATTCCACTCCTGTAAAAAGATATGGGCTTCTAAGTGTATAAAAAAAACAAAAAAACTTTCACATGATACAAATGCAAATATCAGAAACATAATTTATTTTATGCATGATTTGGAAAGGTCAAGATTTGCAAAGGTCAAGGTTTGGAAAATGATCTCAAAGTGTCCAGTCTATCTCCAACATATCAATACATACCAAGATAAAAACCCCTAAACATGAAAGCCTGGGGTCTGCTGAACATCTCGTGTGGCGTATAGGGGCCCCAGAATGAAGACAGTTCTGCCATTCTAGATACTGCAAAATCAGCACATTTACAGCATTTTGCAATGGGCAAAGGTACAAAAATGTTTGTTTACCCCAGAAAACCATACATTTTTGGAAAGTACACATTTCCGCAAATCTAAAACGGGTAAGCACATCTTCCTACTCCAAAGTACCAAGCCACAAAGATTTCCTAAATTTGGCAATTTTTATGAAGCATTGTATCTCCTACATATCAATACATACCAAGATAAAACACCCTAAATCTGAAAGCCCGGGGTCCACTAAATAGTTTGATGCCCAATATGCATAGTTACACCTAAGTAGGGGGAGTATAGGGGCCCCAGAACGAAGACTATTATTCTGTGAAGAATGACCCATGACTGTGTATTGTTCCACAAGACCCTCCTAACAGCACAAATAACCTCCAAAACCATATATTTTTGGAAAGTACAAATTCTGATGAATTCAAAATAGGTAATTATGTCTTTCTACGCCAAACTACCATATTGCAAAACAACGTTAAAGGCAGAGGTTTTTATGACATTTCTGAAAATCACCTAAAAATTTTGCAATTGGCCGACGATCACGTCACAGGGCCGAGGTGGGAGCCACCTTGGCTCGTGCCTAAGGGGTTGGGGATGCAGCAGACGCACCTGCACGGTGGCAAAAGCCGCCAGTGCAGCGAGGGAGCTCTTAACGGTGCAGCACATAGGTACTGGGTAAGATATCACCCATTTGAAGTTTCTCTGGAAGAGAGCAATAGGATTAGTTCAGGTATTGGTCTGAGGTAAAGCTTAGTCTCATTCTGCCTTGAGACCTTGACCTCCACTTGTCATACTTTCCCATCCTCACTTAGTAACACTTTGGTCCTAGAGGTCATTATTTCTCTTAGTTTGAGAGTCTTTCATAAGAACAATGTTGCCAGGTTCCATGTGACTATTCTCAGTGTGCCATTTGTTCCTGGACTGTAAAGTGCAGATGTACTGGTTTTTTCCATTTGTCCCACGCCACTGGCATTACAATACAGGTCTTTGGTACCAAACTCACCAAAGGGAGCTTCTATGGTGCTGACTTTGATGAAGTCGCTAAGCGACGAAACACGTAAGGCATAGTTGGCTGACGTCATATCCAAGCGTCCAGGAACTGGAGTGTGAAGGCCACGCGGGTCGGAACCTACAACACAAACCACTCGAGAGACTTGTAACAACACGGACTTGCATGGAAAGAGATGTTATGCCTATTTTAACTACTGAAATGTGAGTGTAACCAATTGTTTTTTACTGTTACAAAATAAAAAGGATTTTACACTATATTTGTGCCTTTTTAACCTTCTCCAGCTAGAAAGAATATTCTACAGCTTCATTTTCTGCAAATCGTGCATGTGTTCGACTTAAACATCTGTAAGTACACATCTAATAGCCACACGTGGGGAATTGTAAAGGGTAACTGCACCAAAGAGATTAATTTGGTTTTGGAACTACAACTCTACCAGTAAATTCCCTCTTTCATCATATTTTTTCCCCTGAGCTTTCAATAGCGCTGACCCTTAAAAATTTGGATTCCTGCTTTTTACTCGAGGAGAAACGAGATCTGTCGGGTCAGACAACAAAGGGGAAGATTCAGAGACTTTGGTCATACAAATTTTTAGAGTACCTAGTCATGCTGTTCGGGCTATGCAATGCCCCAGCCACTTTTCAATTATTTGTTAACTACATTTTTCAGGGCCTTTTGATCACTACATTATTGTTTATCGCGAACATATCTTAATTTTCTCCGATAACCTTGAACAACATAGATCGCATGTAATGGAGATTCTTACGAGATTAAGCGCTCGCCATCTCTAAGGTTTCTGCAGTGCTCCAATGGCCTGTTCCTACTAATATCAAGGAAATTCAGTGATTCATTGGATTGGCAAATTTTTATTGGAGGTTTACTTTTCAACCATCACTCCTTTCTCCTGGTCTTCGGCGGCTCAGTTAGCCTTTGATGAACTCAAGAAAAGATTCACATCAGCACCAATATTAGTTCATCCGGTTCTATCAAAGCCTTTTATTATGGAAACAGATGCTTCTGACATGGCAATTGGAGCAGTACTATCTCAATGTCATGGTCCAGGGGACATTCTGCACCCCTGTGCCTTTCTTTCTCGAAAATTAACCACTGAAGAGAAGCACTACAATATCGGGAATAAGGAACTCCTTGCTATCAGGGTGGCATTTGAGGAATGGAGACATTTCTTAGAGGGAACTACTTATCCAACTCTTGTATTCACATATCACAAAAATTTTGAGTTTTTGAAGACGGCAAAGAGATTAAATGCCAGACAAGTGCATTAGTCATTGTTCTTTTTGCAATTATATTTTACAGTTACATACCACCCGGTGTATTTAGAAATACTTCCTCAGAATCAGTTTTTCTTAAATCTGAAATTCCTATTTTAGAGAAGCGTTTGTTCTTTCTTTCTCAAATACATGTGATTCTTTGGAATCAAATCAGAAATTCACAGTCTAAGGACCCCAAGACTCTACACCTTGCTTATTCAGGTTTAGTGGTTTGTCATGATAATCTATTTTTATGGGAACCATATATATATCTTTTAGATCTCAGAGAAAAGATTATTTCTCTTACTCACGACTCAAATTTGGCAGGTCATCCGGGAATCAGAAAAACAAAGGATCTAGCTTACAGATACTTTTGGTGGCCTCAGATGCATCGCAACATTTATGAATATGCTGTGCCCTGTGCATTCTGTGCTAGGAACAAGACTTCTAGAAAGTTGCCTGCAAGCCTCTTGTTACCCTAACTGGTGCCTAATCGGCCATGGGGATCCATTGCACTCTATTTTATTGTCAAGCTCCCCCCATCTAAGGGATTTGATACCATTTTGGTAGTTATCGACAGGTTGACAAAGAAGGCAAATTTTATATATATAAAAGGGGTTCCAACAGCTTCTTTTAAAGTGAAATTGGTGATGTGAGAGGTTTTCAGGTTGCATGGTGCTCTGCAAAATTTTGAATATTCAAGTCTCCCTATAACAGCTTACCATCCCCAGTCAAATGGTCAGACAGAGAGGGTAAATCAGATCCTCAAGCAATATCTTCGGTGTTTTGTCACGTTCTTGCAGGATGACTTGTACACGTACTTACATACAGCAAAATTTGCCTACAACAATTTGGTTCATTCCTCCATAAGACAGTCTCCATTTTACGCAAACTATGAGTACCACCCAGCAATTCTTCCGCAGACCCCTGGTAGATCCTCTCTGCTCACGGTAACATATAGAATCGAAAAGCTGCATCAATTACAGGACAGACTGACTCAAGGCGCAAGCAAAGAAGTCTGTTCTCTAGAACCAACATTTTCGGTTGGAGATATGGTGTGGTTGGCTTCCAAGAATCTGCACCTCAAGATTCCATCAACTAAGTTGGTGCCAAAATTTCTAGAACCTTTTTGAATTTCGGCACGGATTAACCCAGTAGCATACGGTCTTGAATTACCTCCCACATTGAAGATACATCCAGTTTTCCATGTCTCTCTTCTCAAACCGTGTAGGCAAAACCCACTTTTATTCAGAGGTTGCATTGCCTCCCCCTCCTCTGGTAATGGGAGACAAGGAAGAATTTATAGTTTCAGCCATTTTAGGCTCAAGAGTCTTTCGTCAACTGCAGTACCTGATTCATTGGGAAGGTTACGGTCCAGAGGAAAGTTCTTGGGACCCGGTTAAAAATGTTCATGCTGCCCGTCTCATTGCAGAATTTCACCATTTGCACCCGGATAAGCTGGGAGCGTCAGCAGCAGCGGGAGGCTTTAAAAGCCTTGCTTTATGCTGGCCAGTTGCCAGTACAATTGGTTAACGAGCACACAAGTTGCTACTAGTTTGTTGTTCAAAGTTTTACTTCTGTGTCTGACTCAGTTGGGTTTTGACCCCGCTCTTCCGGTATCTTTCTTAAGCGTAGTTAATTCGATATTCCTCACTTACTGTGAATCACCTCAGTTCCCTGCTATAAACCCTAACAGACACGAGCAATGCTAAGAAGACAGTGGGAGGTTAGGGAGATTAATCCGTGACTGAGAGACTGGTGTAGGGAGGAGAGTTTTGGGTTTTTGGAGAACAGGGTTGATTTCTCAATCGGCTACAGGCTCTTTGCAAGAGATGGGCTGCAACTCAATGATGAAGAGATCTAGGCATGATAATGTGATGTAATTTAATGTCTGGTGCAAAAAAACAAATATACACTGGGACAACAAAATCCATGAATTTCAGAAAAGCTCATTTAATGCCTTGAGGGCTGCCCTTCAGAGCATAGATTGGGGCGTTAGGTTTTCATCTAAAAACACAGAACAGAAATGGTTGTCATTTAAAATGATATTAAATCGTTCCTGTTCTCAATTTATTCCCTTAAGGAGTAAATGTTGAAGAACTACGGATCATCCTATGTTGCTTAATATAGAAGTTAAAAAGTTAATAGGGAAGAAGAGAAAGGCTTTTAAAAGTCTGTTGGGACAGAAGCTGCATTTCATGAATATAAACACTATAATAAAAGTTGTAAAACAGCAAAGATAGGTTATGAGAAGCGCTTTGCCGCTGAGTCTAAGACTAACCCTAAAACGTTTTTAAGTATATTAATAGTAAAAAGATGCGGGTTGAGCGTGTTGCTCCTTTAAATAATGGTACCAATATGGTTGTAACAGATACTGTAATGTACTCGTCAATCAGGAACCTTTAGGAGGCGCTGTGTACACTCAGACGCACTAGTGTTTCCAGTGTTCACAGATGCCCTTTTGGGCCCTGACTTTCTGCTGCGGAACCACAGAGGAAAAGGTGCCTTTTAGGTAGTCCAAAATGAGGTACTGGCAAGGATTAGGCAAAAGGGTCAAGGCAGACAACAGGAATCAAGGTAAAAAAACAGGCAGGAGTAAAAAATCTGAGTAATCAATCACAATATAAACGCTTCAGCAGGATCAGAATTGGCTTTTTAAAGAAGATTTGGAGCCAAAACTAGAATCCGGCGATGAAACGTGATGTTATGATGCCCAGCCTCGAGCGCTGATGAAATGATGCCAGCGTCAATTGCCCCTAGAGCGACGAACCCAAAAGTGCGCGCCTGTGCACCTGAAGTCTAGTGGAGACGCCAAGGTATGTAAGAGGTCTTGGCCATCTCCCGGCGCATCTTACAGATACAGGAAAGACAAATGCACTTAATCAGTTCTTTTCTTCATTGTTTACAATAGAGGAATAAGTAATCAGTGTTTGCAGATGACACAAAACTATCCATCTCTATTAATTCCATCCAGGATGTGGTATCCTTGCAACAGGATATTGACAAACTGGCAATCTGGGCAGCTAAGTGGCAAATGAGATTCAATGTTGATAAATGTAAAGTCATGCACATTAATGCATCCCTAATGTAAAAGGACCTTGGAGTCCTTGTAGATAATACATTTGGTTGTAGCAAGCAATGCCAATCAGCAGCATCAAGGTCAAATAAGGTCTTGAGCTGTATAAAAAGGGGAATTGATTCACACAAGAAGGGTGTCATACTTCCACTGTATAGAGCCCCATCTAGAAGGACATTACTGAATTAGAGAAGGTGCATAGAAGGGCAACCAAGCTGGTAAAAGGTGTGGAAAATCTTAGCTATGAGGAAAGACTGGCCAAATTGGGGTTGTTCGCACAGAAGAAAAGGTGTGATATGACAATGTATAAATATATAAGGGGATCATATAATAATCTCTGTAATGCTTTATTTACCAGTAGGTCTTTCCAGCTGATGCAAGGTACCTATGTGTACCAAGACCACCGGGTCTTTCCCAGCCCCTCCCAAAAATCTGTCCACTCGTTCCACCACCGCTTGTATGAAAACAAGGGTTTATCTTTAAAAAGGTTCCCAACGTGTTTATCCTTCTCCAGAATTTCCCAGTGTATGTATACAATGGATTTTATATGCATTATATGTTGTAACAAATGGTAATCTCTTTGCAGTATTCTAGTCTCCTTTTATTTTCTGTGCTCCCCAAAAGGTTTACCCTTTCGACCTTCATTGCCCTCTGCATCTGTTTAGTCAAAGAATCCTGGTCATACCCTCTATCCTCAAATCTCTGTAGCATTTCTGTCATTCTTTTATAAAGAAGACCTTTGCTTACACTTCTAGGATGAAAGCTTGAGTTCAACATTAAGTTGTTCCTGTCAGTTTCTTTACGGAATAAGTAGTAATGGGCGAATAAATTTGCCATGTTTAAATTCGTTGCGAATTTCCGCATTTCGCCGCATGCGGATATTTTGCGAAACTGCGGCAAAAATTGGAGGCGCAACGCCGAGTACGCACGTAAAAAAAAAGGACGTGCGACAAACGGAACGTCAGCCACAGCAGCCAATTAGATGTGAGTCCTCCCACTGTCTATATAAGGAGGTGCAGAGGCGGCCATTGCTCACTGCATTTTTGATAGAGGTTAGAGAGAGCAGGATAGTGAGAGATTTGTGTTTTATTTAGCTAGAGGAGTTTGTGTAGTGACCTTTTTTTTCTGAGTCAGTGCAAGTGGAGGTTGTGGATTTCAGTTTACTGTGTTCCCTCTTCTGCTTGCCTGCTCACCACCCAATAGCCCTTTTTAGAGCTAACTGTCTTTGTCTGTGCTTGTGTGTGTATTCCTTGTGGGTACACACTTCTGCTGAGGGGATTTAGTTGAGGGTTTTATTTTTTTCTCCTTTCCTCCCCCCAAATATCCAAACCCCCCTTATTTTTTTTTAGTTTAGTTGTGCCCACTATGACGGGCCATGTGAGAGGGGTGGTGGTGGGAAGAAGGGTGGGATCGGGAGGGGTGGGCGAGGAAGAGGCCGTGGTGCTGGCCGCGGGCATCCAACCCCACAACAGCCCAGCCCACGTGCTATGCCCAGTCTGGGCACTGTAGCGCAGCACAAGCTGCCATCACAGCAGCTGCCATCACAGCAGCAGCAACAACAACAACAGCAGCAGCAGCAAGTGCCACAGCAGCAGGTGGCTCTGGGTCGCAGTGGATTTTTTTGCCACTGCTTTGCAACCCATACGCATGCAGCAGGCAGAGATGGTGGTAGACTGGCTGACCGAGGCTACCTCGTCTGCAGCGGGCACCAGTGAGCGGCAGGAGGTCACATCACCTGCTTGCTCAGTGCTGGATGACACCCCATCCCTCTTATTTGATCCTGAGGTGGACTTGGGCCCAGACACCCAGGATCTTTTTGATGATCAGGCAGGAATGGGGGGGGGTCATTCATGTCTGATGAGGAGGAGGAGATCATGTCACAGCCCACATCAGTAGGAGATATTGGGAAGGGTCCCCTAATGGCAGGGCAGCAGGTTGCTGGTGTGGGGTCAGACACCAGCATGCTGGATGTGGGTATGGATGCCATGTATGAGGCAAGGTCTGGTCTGGGGGAGGACGATGACAGGGACAGACCCTGGGAGCCGGCTCAGGAGGATAACAGCAACAGTTCAGGGGGGGAACTGTGTGTTGTTAATGAGGATGAAGAGCCGGCTCCACCAACCTCTGCTGGGGGGGCAGGCAACAGGGCAGCACTGCACCTAGGTCCAAAGCCTATGGGCGTACAGGTGGGGACCATCCCCAACCCTCCACAGCAGGCAATGCAGTGGCCTGCACTTCAGCAGTGTGGGCATTTTTCACGTGCCAGGCAGAGGACCAGGCAGTAGCAGTGTGCCAGCTCTGCTGGCAGAAGGTTCGAAGGGGGCGGGCAGGGTCACATATGGGAACGTCAGCTTTAAGGATGACGTGGGAGCAGCACCAAAGTGGCAGGGCACTGGGGGGCAGTGGTGCTTCCTGTCCACCTCCTCCCATTCCTCAGGGAAGAGGTGCTAGCTCCCAGATCCTGCATCAAGGGAAGAAGATTCTGGGCCCAAGTGCAGAGGTTCAGTGGCTTCCTGGCAAAACTTCTGGCAGTGCAGCTGCTGCCCTATCAGCTAGTCGAAGCAGCCCCCTTCCGACAGCTGATGGCTTGCGCTGCCCCTAACTGGCGGATTATGGCCATCCCTGCCCTCCACCAGCAGGTGGTGGAGAATATGTCCCTGTCGCTGGATCATGCTGTCAGCGGCAGGGTAAACTGCACCACTGACACGTGGACCAGAAGGCATGTGCAGGGGATGTACATATCGTACACTGTGCACTGGGTCACCCTGATAAGTGCTGGGGAGGGTGCAAGCAGGGGTGTTCCCTCAGGCTACTGGTGCCTCATTGTGGGGTACAGGGCAAACCCCAAATGCCCACTTCCTCCTCCACTATGGCTGAGCCACCCCTGAAGCGTCCCCGCAGTTACGCTTCAGTGCAGCACAAGCGATGTCAAGCTGTGCTGCAACTCCTCTCCCTGGGCGAGAAGAGTCATAATGCACCTGAGCTAATGGCTGCCTTCCAGACTCAGGTGCAGTGGTGGTTCACTCCCCGCCAGCTCCAAGTAGGTAACGTTGTTTGCGACAACGGTCGCAACCTGCTGGCCACCATCCACTTAGGCCACCTAAGGCTAATGTGATACTAAGCTCTATAGTTCGTATAGGTATGGGTATATAGAATTTATGTAAAAGTAGTGAGGGGTGTGTGTATGGATGCTGGGTTTTCATTTGGAGAGGTTGAACTTGATGGACTTTGTCTTTTTCAACCCAACTTAACTATGTAACTAATTATGTAACTATGTAACCTGACCCACGTGCCTTGTTTTGCACATGTCCTCAACCTTGTTGTGCCTCAAGAGCTACCACGGGTTCAGTGACATGCTGGCAAAGGTACATAGGTCCTGTCAGAGCGTGTCTTCAGTGCCGCAGGTGGAGTGGTCACTGAGAAGCGGACACGGCTATTCACTGACAGTGTGGATATGCTGACATTCATAAAAATGAATGAGGCCTGGATAAGCGGGGATATCCAAGTGCCCATTGCAGACAGAGACTAGCCTCCTCCCCCTCTTCACAGATGTAGCCTCCTCTCTCCATTGCTGCCCATACTCTCCTCCTCAATAGTATTGCCCATTCCCAATCTGTCACCTGTTGCTCTTGCTGCTGCTGCTGCAGCCTGCTACTAGCCCTAGTAGTACTGCTGCTGTGCTGCATTGTTAGCAAAAAAATTTTTTTCTGGTGGGGGCCTATCAAGGCTCCTACTGCTGTCACTGACACTACAGCTGCATTGTCTGCGATTTTTTTTTCTGTTAGGGGCCTATCAAAGCTCCTACTGCTATCGTAGGTACTACTGCTGCATTGTCGGCAAAACATTTTTTAGTAGTTGAGGCCTAACATTGCTTCTAAAAATGTTTCTTCGAATAATGCTGCGTTGTTGGCTTATTTTCTTCTGGTTGAGGCCTAATATGGCTTCTAAATATGTTGCTTCTAATTTTGCCACTTAGTCGGCTAATTTCTTCTGGTGGAGGTCTACCTCATTAAATTCTTCTGGTTCTAATACTGTTGATCAGGCAATAGTAGCTGCTGCTGTTGCTACTATTGCCTGATTATTTGGCAAATGTCTTCTGTTTGAGGCCTGCCTTATTTAATTCTTCTGATTCCAATACTGCTGCTTGGTTGGGAAATGTAGTCACACTATTATTACCCCTGAAAAAACTGCTGCCTCAGTCATAACTAATAACAAATTAATAATGCTAGTGTTGTGTTATATTATACTTGTATCGAAGGTTTGCATTATTTGAAACGTGCAACTAAAAAATATAATGGATTTTAGGGACACTCAATTCAATAGCAGATTCATCAAATTATTTGACGCATGCTTGTCTAATTTCTTCTGGATTGGGTCTGCCAAGGCTCCTAAAAATTATGTGGTTTCTAATAATGCCGCATTTTCAGGTTAATTATTTATGGTTGGGGGTCTACATTCTTCTTCTAATTCTAATTTTAATTCTAATAATGTTACTTCTAATAATGCCTAGTTAGCAAATATAGTGTGATATTAATATTAAAATGTATTTAAAAAGATCAATGTATTTGAGTGTTACAGTAGTCAATTAGTCGAAATTCGTCGCCTTCGCGTCAAAATATGGCGACATGCGTCACGTGGCGTGCATCATACACGCGTCTAAAATGGACGTCACCAATATAAAAGCCCTGCCCTTTCACTTGTAGCATTCCAAAACTTGCAAGACATGGCTTTGGTAGGACCTAGGATGATGCGGGCGGAGGAGGTGAGGTACCTCATCATGTACCTGCTTCGGGAGGGATATGACAATATCCCTCCCAGGCAATAGGAATCCAGGCACAATGCAGGTGTATTATGGAGCGGCTGAGGCGCAGGCTGCGCCGGCAGTTTTGGTTCTGCCTGCCTCTGTGCAACCTCCAGAGAATCTGGAGCGATTTGAAGAGGAGGCACACTGCTTTGGTGGATGAACTGAGTGTGGAGGTGGAAGGTAAAGAAAACATAGAATTCTCTTGTTAATGTAGGACTGTAAAGGTTTTGCTAACCTTTATGTTCTTTAGTTTCATTTTTCCTATGTGAATGTATTCTGTTGGCAGTTCAGTGACTGGCCAGTAGATGTCACTATAGAAAAGGGTAAAGAGTTTCCTTTGCCCCAGTGAAAGTGTTAGCCATCTAGACTGGGTCCTTAGCAAGCTAGGCTGGGTCCTTTTTCCCATAGCGGAGGGGGAGTAGTTCCCCAGAGGTTATAAAAAGGGATGTTGCCATGTGTTCTGTCTCTGTCCAGTGCACCCATTGGGAGTGGGGTGTTGCTGCTAAGGCCTGAGGTGAGGTAGGCCTCAGTATAGAAGTAAGTGAGTGTCGGATCAAAAAATATAATAGGTCACTATAGGAGTGACAGATCAGTTCAGGAAAGTTAGTGAGCAGCTAAGGAGTTAGTGAAGGGTTAGCACCCTGCAGTGACATTGCCACCAGGTTAGGGACTCAAGTGGTTAGGCTCAGAGATGTTCTGCTGTTTTAAAGAACCACTGGCGCCCAAAGTTTAAGTGATCAAGAGAGAATACTGTGTGTGCTTATACCAGTGTGGTAATCCCTTCCTCCATACCATAAGCGAGGGCTCCACCTGAGGATAAAGAGTCTAATTATATTGTGCCTACCGGTAGTTGCTGGGAGTTGGACCCCTTGCCCGGGTACCGAAACCAAATGGATAGTAGCCCAAGGGAAGGTTTAGGAAGACCCTGACACATCCACCTATTTATTACATTTATTACAATAAAGTCACAATTTATTTTATAATGATTTGCTTTTTTACAGCAAAAATATATTTAAGTGAATACTGTAATTAGGATTGGAACAGTTGACTTTGACTGACTGTCATATAATTGCAGACAAGTTAGATAACAAGTAAATGAGCTGTCAAATGGAGATCAGGTCTAGACTGAGAATCAAAATAGGCCCTGGCATTTCAGCTACACGGAGGCCCAAACAGCAGACAAACCAGCCCACTAAATAGTGCCTATTTATGGCTAGGGATGTAGCGAACGTCGGAAAAAAAGTTCGCGAACATATTCGCGAACTTGCGTCAAAAATGCGAACGGTTCGCGAACGTCGCGAACCCCATAGACTTCAATGGGAAGGCGAATTTTAAAAGCTAGAAAAGACATTTCTGGCCAGAAAAATGATTTTAAAGTTGTTTAAAGGGTGCAACGACCTGGACAGTGCCATGCCAGAGGGGGATCAAGGGCAAAAATGTTTCTAAAAAATCCATTGTTGACACAGCGCTGCGTTTTGTGCTGTAAAGGGCAGAAATCACACTACATTTCTAAACCTGTGTAATAAAATGCTTTAAAACGTCCGGCGTCTACATGCCAATCAAGTCGTGTAAAAGTTACAGCCTGTTCACACGCAAAGACGAAACGCGGTGCTTACTGCAACGCAAAAAGACGCAAAGAGCTTTAATGAATGATACCGTCAAGTGAGCAAATAATAGTTTTTAATTACTAGTTGCTTGTCACCTCCAGGATGTTCGTCCTGTTGGTGGCAATATTTCTGTAGTGGTGTGTTTAGCAGTCACCGTGCTTGTGCGCACGTGCACGGTCAGGCAGAGGTAATTCAATGTACAGTGAAGCGAACCAAAAAACACTGATTCTGCAGTGTGGGCCCAGTTTTGGTCTACTTTATTGATCACCTGCGGTGACCATAAAAGATGCGATTTTGCCACTGTTGCAGAACCCTGAAAAATTAGGCATGTGTACTTTCCTGAAAAATTATGTTTTTTTTGTCGCAGCCACTGAACCAGAAGTCCAGAAACAATATGCCATATAAATGCTGAAAATATTAATTTTTTTTTGTGGCAGCCACTGCAGCACAGAGGCCAGAAAAAATATGCCATATAAATGCAAACAATATTAATTTTTTTTGTGGCAGCCACTGCAGCACAGAGGCCAGAAAAAATATGCCATATAAATGCAAACAATATTAATTTTTTTTTGGTCGCAGCCACTGCAGCACAGAGGCCAGAAAAAATATGCCATATAAATGCTGAAAATATTCAATTTTTTTGGTCGCAGCCACTGAAGCACAGAGGCCAGAAAAAATATGCCATATAAATGCTTAAAATATTCTGTTTTTTTTTGGTCGCAGCCACTGCAGCACAGAGGCCAGAAAAAATATGCCATATAAATGCTGAAAATATTCTGTTTTTTTTAGTCGCAGCCACTGAAGCACAGAGGCCAGAAAAAATATGCCATATAAATGCTGAAAATATTCATTTTTTTGTCACAGCCACTGAAGCACAGAGGCCAGAAAAAATATGCCATATAAATGCTGAAAATATTAATTTATTTTTGTCGCAGCCACTGAAGCACAGAGGCCAGAAAAAATATGCCATATAAATGCTGAAAATATTCAATTTTTTTGGTCGCAGCCACTGAAGCACAGAGGCCAGGAAAAATATGCCATATAAATGCTGAAAATATTCTGTTTTTTTTAGTCGCAGCCACTGAAGCACAGAGGCCAGAAAAAATATGCCATATAAATGCTGAAAATATTCAATTTTTTTGGTCGCAGCCACTGAAGCACAGAGGCCAGGAAAAATATGCCATATAAATGCTGAAAATATTCTGTTTTTTTGGTCGCAGCCACTGAAGCACAGAGGCCAGAAAAACTCAGGATTTACCTGGATTCAAATTAAACCAGTAGGGTTTGCACCCTAGTTTGTAACGGTGGTGGAGGGAGGAGGACGCTAAAGGACAGCTGTATGTGGAGTCATGAGGCGTGCAGAGAAGGACAGCTGCATGGGGAGTCAGAATCAGAAACTCAGAACAAGTCTTCCGGCGTGCAGTAACCCTCCGAGATCCACCCCTCATTCATTTTAATAAAGGTCAGGTAATCCACACTTTTGTGACCTAGGCGAGTTCTCTTCTCAGTTACAATCCCTCCTGCTGCACTGAAGGTCCTTTCTGAGAGGACACTTGAGGCGGGGCAAGACAAGAGGTTCATGGCAAATTGTGACAGCTCTGGCCACAGATCAAGCCTGCGCACCCAGTAGTCCAGGGGTTCATCGCTCCTCAGAGTGTCGATATCTGCAGTTAATGCCAGGTAGTCCGCTACCTGCCGGTCGAGGCGTTCTTTGAGGGTGGATCCCGAAGGGTTCTGCCGCTGCCTTGGGCTGAAAAACATTTGCATGTCTGACGTTACAGAGTGGCCAAAGTGCTTTGTCCTTGCAGGTGCGCTCGTGGCAGGATTACTGGCACCTCTGCCCCTGGAATGTTGATGAGTTCCTGAAGTGACATCACCCTTAAAAGCATTGTACAACATGTTTTGCAGGCTGGTTTGTAAATGCAGCATCCTTTCAGACTTGTGGTATGTTGGTAACATTTCTGCCACTTTATGCTTGTACCGAGGGTCTAGTAGAGTCGCGACCCAGTACAGGTCCTTCTCCTTAAGCCTCTTGATACGGGGGTCCTTCAACAGGCATGACAGCATGAAAGACCCCATTCTCACAAGGTTGGATGCAGAGGTATCCATCTCCGCTTCCTCGTTATCAAGGACTGCATCATCCACGGTCTCCTCCCCCCAGCCACGTACAAGACCAGGGGTCCCCAAAAGGTCACCACCAGCCCCCTGGGAAGCCTGCTCCTGTTGGTCCTCCTCCTCCACAAAGCCACCTTCCTCCTCTGACTCCACTTCTGACACCTCTCCCTGCGTTGCAGCAGGTGCCTGGGTTCGTTCTGGTGATTCAGACCAGAAATCGTGCGCTTCCTGCTCCTCGTCACGCTGGTCTACAGCTTCATCTGTCACTCGTCGCACGGCACGCTCCAGGAAGAAAGCAAAGGGTATTAGGTCGCTGATGGTGCCTTCGGTGCGACTGACCATATTTGTAACCTCTTCAAAAGGGCGCATGAGCCTGCAGGCATCGCGCATAAGCACCCAGTAACGGGGGAAAAAAATCCCCAGCTCTGCAGATCCAGTCCTACCACCCAGTTCAAACAGGTATTCGTTGACGGCTCTTTGTTGTTGCAGCAGACGTTCCAACATGAGGAGCGTTGAATTCCAGCGAGTCTGGCTGTCGCAAATCAAACGCCTGACTGGCATGTTGTACCGCTGCTGAATGTCAGCAAGGCGTGCCATGGCTGTATATGAACGTCTGAAATGGGCCAACACCTTCCTGGACTGCCTGAGAACGTCCTGGAATCCTGGGTACTTTGAGACAAAACGTTGTACTATTAAATTCAGAACATGTGCCATGCAGGGCACATGTGTTAAATTGCCCAGTCTCAGTGCTGCCAACAGATTGCTTCCATTGTCACACACCACTTTTCCGATCTTCAGTTGGTGTGGGGTCAGCCACCGATCGGCCTGTGACTGCAGAGATGACAGGAGTACAGATCCGGTATGGTTTTTGCTTTCCAGGCACGTCATCCCCAAGACAGCATGACAACGGCGTACCTGGCACGTCGAATAGCCTAGGGGGAGCTGGGGGTGCACAGGTGTGGAGGAGGAGGAGGACCCAGCAGCAGAGGACGAAGAAGAGGAAGAAGACGAGGTAGAGAGCGAAGGAGGAGTAGAGGTGGTGGCAGAACCGCGTGCAATCCGTGGCGGTGACACCAACTCCACTGTCGTTGTTGAGCCACACATTTCCTGCTTCCCAGCCATGACCAAGTTCACCCAGTGGGCAGTGTAGGTGACATACCTGCCCTGACCATGCTTGGAGGACCATGCGTCAGTAGTCATATGGACCTTTGGCCCAACACTAAGTGACAGAGATGCGGTGACTTGGCTCTGCACATGGTGGTACAGGTGTGGTATTCCCTTTTTTGAAAAAAAATTGCGGCTGGGTACCTTCCACTGCGGTGTCCCAATTGCTACAAATTTGCGGAAGGCCTCAGAGTCCACCAGCTGGTATGGTAAAAGCTGGCGGGCTAAGAGTGCAGACAAGCCAGCTGTCAGACGCCGGGCAAGGGGGTGACTCGCAGACATTGGCTTCTTACGCTCAAACATGGCCCTCACAGAAACTTGGCTGGGGGCAGATGACTGGGAATGGGAACTGGTGGTCAAGGTGGAAGGCGGAGTGGAGGGTGGTTCAGACGGGTCAAGGACAGCAGAGGTAGAGCAGTAAGATGCTGGACCAGAAGGAGGGTGGCTTTTAGTTTGCCTGTTGCCTTTGAGGTGTTGCTCCCAAAGTGCTTTGTGCTTGCCGTTCATGTGCCTTCGCATAGAAGTTGTACCTATGTGGCTGTTGGGCTTCCCAAGACTCAGTTTCTGACTGCACTCATTGCAAATTACAACGCTTTTGTCAGAGGCACACACATTAAAAAAATCCCACACTGCTGACCTTTTTGAGGCTGGCAATCTGGGGGTAAAAGTAGAAGTCGGCGGCGTTGGCGGCAATGGCGGGTGCGTTGGCCGGCTGACCACAGGTGCCGATACATGTTGTTGCCCTACTGTTCCCTGCGAGCTGTCCTCCCTGCTTCTTCTAAGTCTTATTCTCCTCCTGCCTCTCTGACTCTCCGTCTCTCCATCTGAACTATCCTCCTCTTGCTCTCTTCTACTGGGCACCCACAAAACATCAATCTCCTCATCATCATTCTCCTCAGATGCATCAATTTCTTCTAACAGTTCACAGAAGGAAGCAGCAGCGGGGACCTCCTCGTCATCACTCATTATGTCCATCTCTGTTGTGTTCTCTGCCAGAATTAAATCTGGTGTAACGTCCTCATCTCCTTCATCTTCTTCTGCCAATAATGGTTGCGCATCACTCAGTTCAAGAAACTCATGTGAAAATAACTCCTCTGACTCCAGTGAAGAAGGGGCGCCGGTGGTGGAGGAAGTGTTACGTGGGGTGCCCATAGCAGTGGAGGATGAGGATGTTGTGGTAAAGTTAGAAACGGTAGAGGATGGGGTGTGCTGTGTAAGCCAGTCAACTACCTCTTCAGCATTTTGGGAGTTCAGGGTCATTGCCTTTTTAAAACTGGGCAATTTCCTAGGGCCACAGGATAGCATAGCAGCACGGCCCCTAGTGCCTCTGCGTGGCGGCCTGCCTTTGCCTGGCATTATTTTTAAAACAAAAACAACAACAACTCAGGTGGTGTTTCTGGAGACGGTATTATTATTGATATTTAGACAGAATGTGAACAAGCTCACAGAGCTAGATGGGAGTTGTTTGAAAATGAAGAAGAAGAAGAACACACTGGGCAAACAAGGCCTACAAGGTCAACGTATACACTACTACAGCAGTGGATACGGAATATATTATTGCTGCCTGAAAAACGTCACTCGGGTGGTGTTTCTAGAGACGGTATTATTATTGATATTTAGACAAAATGTGAACAAGCTCACACAGCTAAGTGGCAGTGGTTTGAAAATGAAGAAGAAGAAGAACACACTGGGCAAACAAGGCCTACAAGGTCAACGTATACACTACTACAGCAGTGGATACGGAATATATTATTGCTGCCTGAAAAACGTCACTCGGGTGGTGTTTCTAGAGACGGTATTATTATTGATATTTAGACAAAATGTGAACAAGCTCACACAGCTAAGTGGCAGTGGTTTGAAAATGAAGAAGAAGAAGAACACACTGGGCAAACAAGGCCTACAAGGTCAACGTATACACTACTACAGCAGTGGATACGGAATATATTATTGCTGCCTGAAAAACGTCACTCGGGTGGTGTTTCTAGAGACGGTATTATTATTGATATTTAGACAAAATGTGAACAAGCTCACACAGCTAAGTGGCAGTGGTTTGAAAATGAAGAAGAAGAAGAACACACTGGGCAAACAAGGCCTACAAGGTCAACGTATACACTACTACAGCAGTGGATACGGAATATATTATTGCTGCCTGAAAAACGTCACTCGGGTGGTGTTTCTAGAGACGGTATTATTATTGATATTTAGACAGAATGTGAACAAGCTCACAGAGCTAGATGGGAGTTGTTTGAAAATGAAGAAGAAGAAGAACACACTGGGCAAACAAGGCCTACAAGGTCAACGTATACACTACTACAGCAGTGGATACGGAATATATTATTGCTGCCTGAAAAACGTCACTCGGGTGGTGTTTCTAGAGACGGTATTATTATTGATATTTAGACAGAATGTGAACAAGCTCACACAGCTAGATGGGAGTTGTTTGAAAATGAAGAAGAAGAACACACTGGGCAAACAAGGCCTACAAGGTCAACGTATACACTACTACAGCAGTGGATACGGAATATATTATTGCTGCCTGAAAAACGTCACTCGGGTGGTGTTTCTAGAGACGGTATTATTATTGATATTTAGACAAAATGTGAACAAGCTCACAGAGCTAGATGGGAGTTGTTTGAAAATGAAGATGAAGAACACACTGGGCAAACAAGGCCTACAAGGTCAACGTATACACTACTACAGCAGTGGATACGGAATATATTATTGCTGCCTGAAAAACGTCACTCGGGTGGTGTTTCTGGAGACGGTATTATTATTGATATTTAGACAGAATGTGAACAAGCTCACACAGCTAGATGGCAGTGGTTTGAAAATGAAGAACACACTGGGCAAATAATGCCTACAAGGTCAACGTATACACTACAGCAGTGGTGGATACGGAATATATTATTGCTGCTTGAAAAACGTCACTCAGGTGGTGTTTCTGGAGACGGTATTATTATTGATATTTAGACAGAATGTGAACAAGCTCACACAGCTAAGTGGCAGTGGTTTGAAAATGAAGAACACACTGGGCAAATAATGCCTACAAGGTCAACGTATACACTACAGCAGTGGTGGATACGGAATATATTATTGCTGCTTGAAAAACGTCACTCAGGTGGTGTTTCTGGAGACGGTATTATTATTGATATTTAGACAGAATGTGAACAAGCTCACACAGCTAAGTGGCAGTGGTTTGAAAATGAAGAACACACTGGGCAAATAATGCCTACAAGGTCAACGTATACACTACAGCAGTGGTGGATACGGAATATATTATTGCTGCTTGAAAAACGTCACTCAGGTGGTGTTTCTGGAGACGGTATTATTATTGATATTTAGACAGAATGTGAACAAGCTCACACAGCTAAGTGGCAGTGGTTTGAAAATGAAGAATACACTGGGCAAATAATGCCTACAAGGTCAACATATACACTACAGCAGTGGTGGATACGGAATATATTATTGCTGCTTGAAAAACGTCACTCAGGTGGTGTTTCTGGAGACGGTATTATTATTGATATTTAGACAGAATGTGAACAAGCTCACACAGCTAAGTGGCAGTGGTTTGAAAATGAAGAACACACTGGGCAAATAATGCCTACAAGGTCAACGTATACACTACAGCAGTGGTGGATACGGAATATATTATTGCTGCTTGAAAAACGTCACTCAGGTGGTGTTTCTGGAGACGGTATTATTATTGATATTTAGACAGAATGTGAACAAGCTCACACAGCTAAGTGGCAGTGGTTTGAAAATGAAGAACACACTGGGCAAATAATGCCTACAAGGTCAACGTATACACTACAGCAGTGGTGGATACGGAATATATTATTGCTGCTTGAAAAACGTCACTCAGGTGGTGTTTCTGGAGACGGTATTATTATTGATATTTAGACAGAATGTGAACAAGCTCACACAGCTAAGTGGCAAGGGTTTGAAAATGAAGAACACACTGGGCAAATAATGCCTACAAGGTCAACGTATACACTACAGCAGTGGTGGATACGGAATATATTATTGCTGCTTGAAAAACGTCACTCAGGTGGTGTTTCTGGAGACGGTATTATTATTGATATTTAGACAGAATGTGAAAAAGCTCACACAGCTAAGTGGCAGTGGTTTGAAAATGAAGAACACACTGGGCAAATAATGCCTACAAGGTCAACGTATACACTACAGCAGTGGTGGATACGGAATATATTATTGCTGCTTGAAAAACGTCACTCAGGTGGTGTTTCTGGAGACGGTATTATTATTGATATTTAGACAGAATGTGAACAAGCTCACACAGCTAGATGGCCACTGGGCAAATAATGCCTGCAAGTGCACTACTATTGGTGCACTACTATGAAGAACAGCAAACAGCACTGGACACCTTAAAGAACAGTAAGATAATTAAAATAAAAAAAAAATTATATGTATATTAAAAAAAAAAATATTCTCGGGTTGGTGCTGCTGAACTACTAGGAGCAGCACAGTAGCACACCAGTCCCACTCCCCAACACTGCTAGACTAATAGCACTTGGCTGTTAAAGTAGCAAAGTAAAACAACAAAAAAGAAAATAAAAGCAGTCCTTACAAGGACTATTGGGTTATTACAGCAGTCAGCAGATGAGATCAGAAGAGATCAGTGCCCACAGCAGGCAGCTACATACAGAGCACTGCAGTAGAAGGTAGATTACTAGCCAGCAAAGCTACCTTAAAATGTCCCTCAAATCCCTGCAGACTTCTGTCCCTCCAATACAGAGCAGTATCAAGTAGATTACTAGCCAGCAAACTTACTATCAACTGTCCCTCAAATCAGTGAAATCACTAGCAGCTCTCTCCCTACACTAGCTCTTCCAAGCACACACAGGCAGAATGAAAAAACGCTGCAGGGCTTCAGTTTATATATGGAAGGGGAGTGGTCCAGGGGGTGTGGGGGTGGTCCAGGAGGGAGAGCTTCCTGATTGGCTGCCATGTATCTGCTGGTCTGGGGTGAGAGGTCAAAAAAAAGCGCCAGGTAAGGCGAACCCAAAATGGCGAACGTCGCGCGACGTTCGCGAACTTGCGGCGGACGTGAACAGCCGATGTTCGCGCGAACAAGTTCGCCGGCGAACAGTCCGCGACATCCCTATTTATGGCAACTTACAGCAGCCCCTCTGGCATTTGCCAGAACCCACAGATTGCCAGTCCGGGCCTGATGGATATTGTCTGCTGCAAAAAACTCTCTTAATGGTTTTGCCAGCCCCATACTTGCCATCCTTATCAATGATGGTTTTCATGTAGTTACACAACACGTCACCCTGTATAATTTGTACTGTACAAATGCAAGTGCTGTATTACTCAAACTGAAATTCTTTAATGTTAAACTCAAGCTTTCATCCTAGAAGTGTAAGCAAAGGTCTTCTTTATAGTCAATTTCTAAGTGTGAGGAGAATTGTTTCAGATGATCATTTGTGTTATAAAAGAACGACGGAGATACTACAGAGATTTGAGGATAGAGGGTATGCCCGGGATTTTTTGACTAAACAGATGCAGAGGGCAATGAAGGTCGAAAGGGTAAACTTTTTGAGGAGCCCAGAAAATAAAAGGAGACAGAATACTGCAAAGAGATTACCATTTGTTACAACGTATAATGCATATACAGACACATTTGTTACAACGTATAATGCATATAAAATCCATTGTATACATACACTGGGAAATTCTGGAGAAGGATAAACACTTTGGGACCCTTTTTAAAGATAAACCCTTGTTTTCATACAAGCGAGCTAGAAATCTGGGAGACCAACTCACTAGAACAGATATAGGTGTGAGTTATAGTCGCCAACCTACATTTTTTGGTACACCGCAAAAGGGTATATATCCTTGTCTATCATGTCAATGCTGAAACAGTATTATTAAGGGTAATACATGTGTCACGGCTGGCACCCAATACCAGAACAAGTGCCAAGCACCCTGGTCTCGGCTCGGCTTCACCAGTAGTGTGACGACCGTTGGGCTTCGGGAGGAGCCCTCAGCTTACTTGGGTGCCACCTGGACTTAACGAGGGGTACAAGGCGTGGTGTTCTGGCTGGCAAAGGGGCACGGCAGGAAGCAGAGTCTTTTGGGCCGAAGGTCACAGTACAAGAGGGTTAGGCAAGAGGATGGTCAGACAGGCTGGGTCGAGGCAGGCGGATATCAGAATCGTCAGGCAGGCAAGGGTCAAAACCGGGTAGTCAATCAAGGGGTTAAGCAGGAGAGTTGTCGTAGGCAGGCAAGGGTCAGAATACAGATTGGAAAGTAGTCAGGAACAGGCAGGGTCAAACACGGATAATTAGATCAGAATTTTCAAGACAGATGCACGAGGCTCAGAAAAACCACTAGAACAAGTTCTATCATGGGCAATTACAAACAGCAAAACTGGGCTTTAAATACTATTTGAATTTCGCGCCTTTGCGCGCTGACGTATGA
Organism: Xenopus laevis; assembly: GCF_017654675.1. Lineage (NCBI taxonomy): Eukaryota > Metazoa > Chordata > Amphibia > Anura > Pipidae > Xenopus > Xenopus laevis. The sequence goes on along the minus strand of NC_054377.1, from coordinate 36,585,210 downwards.
CGTCAGCGTGCCTGCGCCTTTAAATCCCCAGGAGGCGGGCCGCGCACGCCCTAGCGAGGAGGCGGTGCCAGCGAAGACACGCTGGTGCGGCTAGAGGGAAGAGCGGTGCGGCGGGCGTCCCTGCCGATGGCGCAACGGACGACCCCGCCGCACAGAGGTATTCTGACAACATGTAACCATCCCCCAAAGGGGTATGGATTGATTTGAAAGATTTTGCCACATGTACTACTGTGGGCATTATATAGATGCTAAAGTGCCCATGCGGTAAAGCATATGTTGGGAAAACAAAGAGACAGATTAGAGTACGTATTGGAGAACATAAAAGGTTGATTATTAACTGTGATTTGGACAAAATGAAATATGTTACCCCAATAAGCAGACATTTCAAAACCCATGGACATAGTAGTAAACAACTAAGATGGCTGGTACTCCAGGTAGTTAAATTCCGCCTTTGAATTCCCCATTAGTGGTGATCATGATAGAATATTGTTGCAGCAAGAAGTCCTGTGAATAGAGAAATTGAATACACTGGCTCCAATGGGATTAAATGAGGAATTAAGTTATTCTTGCTTCTATTAGTGGAAGAATATGTATTGTGCCTGATTTTGTAAAATTTAGATTGTAATAATGTCTTGACTTTTACATTTTATATACCTTTTTTACAGTTTTTTCATGGGATAAAACAGGGATTACATGATTATATGGACTATGGGCACCAATGGACTTTTAATAATATTGAATAATCACCTCATTAAGGTACTATGTATCCTTTGAATTTAAAAAAAAATTATGCTGTCAGCCAATTTAATGATGTCACTTCTTTTATTACGGAAGGTGTGGCTTGTAATTGACCTTCCTTTAAAATAATCTCTTTTTGCACATTTTGTAAGTAGCACTTGATGAAGGGGCATGTCCCCGAAAGGTTTGCTGGGATCTCACTAAAATCAAGAAGCACGTTTCAATTTTTGCAGAAGCATTGATTGGAGTGTGCCTATGTTTCATTTGAATTTGCTCCATACATGCCAGTTCAGAGCTGTCCTCCAGAGCATCTTCAGTCAAAATGGTGAGTCTGTTGCTTTGGGCGAACCCTATCCTTCTGTCCCCTACTTCCCTTCTTGACTGTCACACACCTTCCTCCTTCATTAGCCTCCACTACCCTTCTCCACCCTTCTCCACCCCTACTACACTGGCCCTTTCCAGTGGTTGCTCTGTGATCCTACTTTCCTCCCACATGTTTGCCGCTGCCCTCAGTGCTGCAAGTTCCCCCCTCGAGTCTGCAGTTCAGATTCCAAGATAAAAAACACACCAACATTGCTCACATGTAAATACTGCATGGAACTGCTGCTCCAACACCATGTAACAAGACACACACTGAGTAATACCAGCAAACCCACTTACACTTGTATTTACACTGGGTACAGTAAAATTCCTCACAAACGCCTTTTTAATAACACTTTAAGGTTTTTAACACTGCTTAACACTTAATTCATATGCAACACACGCTTAGCAGCTCCCACATTCGCTGTGCAGTGACAGACTTTGGTTTCAAACCAAAGAACACTAAACCTGATCAGAATTTCACTGGACAACTCCATGTCCCCGGTAAGTATGAACTAAGATAGCACCCACCCCAGTGCTCTCATCAGAAAGACCCTCCCCAAAGCTTTAAAAGCCATTTCAGTGGCTTTGGGGCTGATAACCAAATTTAAATGTACATGTTATACATTTCTCTGGTTTGGACACCAATTTATATAACAACCAAACTGAATGTAGGTGTCAAACAGCTCAGTGATTTGGTGTGAGAAGGTTTTAGGCATTTCCAAATGGTGCCTATACAGCCTCCAGGTTTGTATGTAAGCATGGTAACATAAGTCACTGATCCAGTATCCCCGTATCATGTTTGTTTTATATAACATTTGATTCACGTTATAATCATGGATTACTCCTGCAAACATGCCATTTGTGTATCATATGCTTGCTTAAGGTAGCAGCTAAAGGTGGCCATAGACGGACAGATAATTTTCGTACGATATTCGGTGCATGGTTAGAAAAGAGCCGACCGATATCAGCAGAAGACTTGGATATCGGTTGGCTCGTAGATCGGGCTGGACAGAAAATTTTGATCTGGTGCTTTTGAAGGCACCCAAACATCGGCCATTGTTAGTGCTGAATCGTCAGATACAGGTAGAATTCTATTGTTTCTACCTGTATATCTGACGATTCAGGTCTACACGTGTGTATTGAAATGAACGATCTTTCTTGGAAAGCTTTTTTCCAAGAAAGATCGTAATTGTTACGTCTATGGCCACCTTAAGACTGGCTTAAAGGCAGGAGCTAAATCAGTTATATGGATTATGAACTTAATTAGTACATAAGCTGTGCTGGGGATAAGTATTATACTCTTATATACAGCAGTCCATAATAGCTTAGGGGACTGTGCCCCGATAACTATGACCCAACAATATATGAATTATAGATACAGCAAATGTGGGAACTGATGTAGACATATATCTTGTCCAAATGAATTGGCTAAGGCCAATTCTGACTCATACAAAGACTATGTAGTATATTGGATTATACACGTGCGTATCACAAAGGTCAATACAGGCAGAGTAGTGGCATGAGAGTAGTGGTCAATTCTTGTTTAAATGTATATGGCTATACTGCATATGTGCGCTAATGCAACAGTTACACAGTAGGTAGGTATTATACAATTGCTGTATTATAACCGCTGACTTGTAAGCCACAACCATTGGTGTATATGTGGTCCACATTTTTGTTACATTCAAAACTATAGGCTGGTGGAGGAGTAGTAATCAGCCATACGGAACTCACAAAATAGAATCAAGGTTCTAAGACTGGACTTTATGCCCACTTATTTTGATAATAAGTTTAAGTTATATACTGTATCCTGCCTTTTGTGATACGGTAGGTCTGGGGTTGAATATGTATATATATATATATATATATATATATATATATATATATATATATATATATATATATATACACAGACAAGTACAAGAGGTCCTCTGCACTCAACCCATTATCAATATATTTAAGACAGAGACATTTTGTGCATACTGCTTCTGAAAAATGCCTTACCCTTTAAACAAAACCGGGATTATTTGTCCATATATTGCAATATATTTAAGCTGGCCAACTACGTCAAAGTCATCCCATATCTGGCCAATTTTCATCTGATTCATTAAGAAGTCTATTGCTTCATTATACATTTTACAAAGGGACTACGTTTTACCTGCAACTTACTAGCTGCTTTCATATATTGTGAACCGGTAACTGGAACACAGTGTGAAGGGAGATATATTTCCCCTAGGTTCATGTCTTACTCCCATATGTACAGCAGTTCTGAGTGGGTTAATTCCCCTAGAAAGTCTCACTTGGGTAATAATTAGAAGGCTAGATCAGCTAGCTGCTAGAGAGGGTTGGGGCTCATAGTAAAAAGATTGAGACACACACTGAGGAGAGCTGGGAGCTGAGTGTGGCCATTGGAAGTGGCTGTTTATGTTTCCCCAAAGGGAAAGGACTTTTGCAAAGGTACTGTGACTCTGGGGAGTTGTACTGTTTGTGTTTGACCGGAAATCCCAGTAGGGGACTGGTAGTAGAGAGGGAAACTACTCTGTGTATTAGTTAGAGCCCAAGTGGGGCAAGTATTTTGTTTTGTTTTATTTTGTTTTATGCTGCTTTGCTCACAGAATCTTTATATGTGAACAATAAATGGACTTTACCCTGTTCAAGACCCGTCTGTTCGTATGATCCTGCTCACAATTGGTGGAGGTATGCAATGGGCAGAAATTTCATTTGAAAATAGCAAAGACCAAAGTTTAAAGGGATAGACAGTTTAAAGGGGAAGTCTTCAACAGATATTAAAATGGAGGAGATATTGAAGGCGATGCTGCAAACCCAGAAGCTAAATCATGCCAGTCAGCAGCAAGCTAATGCAAATCACCAGGAAGCTTTAAGGGCTCAGCAGGAGTCCTTAAGGGCCCAACAGCTAACCCATCAGGAGTCCTTAAGAGCCCAACAGGAAACCAATCAGCTGCTGAATACACAAATTAACGCCCAAGCGGAATCCAGTAAACTTACCTTAGCACAACAACATAGTGTTACCATGCATTTGCAGCAGGAGATCCAAGCACTGGCTGAGAAATTACAGGGTAGTGCGGCCCTGGGGCAAGTACCTTTAAATATCCGCAAAGCGGTACAAAAAAGTCTGCAAAAGATGACTCCAGCAGACGATGTCGAAGCATACCTGGCAGTGTTTGAAAGAGTGGCAACACGGGAAAAGTTATCCCCAGAGGACTGGGCTGAAGTGATAGCACCTTACTTAACAGGGGAACCCCAAAAGGTGTACTTTGATCTGAAAGAACAGGACTCTCATAACTATAATAAGTTAAAAGAGGAAATCCTGGCCCACCTTGGAATCACTTTGGTGGTTCACGCAAAAAAGTTCAATGACTGGGTTTACAGCAAAGGCAAGCCTGCACGTGCGCAAATGCATGACCTCCTGGGTCTCACAGTGGCTGCAACCAGACGTCAACACAGCTGATCAAGTGGTGGAAAGGATCGTCGTAGACCGGTACCGGAAAGGTCTTCCCGGGATATACAGTGATGGGTTGGACAGGCAGACCCCCAAGATATGACCCAGATGGTGGAACTTGTGGAGAGGTACATGACTACCGAGAGCTACCTAGGAGAGGGAACCTCTTTCCAGCACCCTATCAAGCCTCAGAGATTGCAAGGAAATCCTGGTAAAACTATTCCATTTATTAAAGGGGTGATTTCCCAAGGATATGACTTTGGGACTGAGTACTGGAGCCAAAGATAGGGTGGCCACCAGTCAGGGTCAAGAGGCCTCTGACAGAGATAAAAGGGGGTTACAATGCTGGAGGTGTAGAGAGTTTGGCCATTTCGCTGCTAACTGCCCCCTAACGTCAGAGCCTATGGATTGTAGTTGGGGGAAACAAGAATCCCTGTATGCTCTGCCAGCCTGTCTGGCCTCTCTACAAGAAGAGACTGGTAAACAGTTTTGCCCAGTAGTCATAGAAGGACACCGGGTGACCACTCTCCTGGATTCGGGGAGTTTGGTAACATTAGTTCACGCTAGTTTGGTGGACATCGCTGACTCTACCCACCCACGGGTCGGGGTAGTGTGCATTCATGGGGACACTAAAGACTACCCAACTGCTTTGGTTCTGTTTGAAACTCAGTCGCGAACTGTAAAGTATCAAGTGGGGGTTGTAAAAACCTCAATGCATGCTGTTATATTGGGAAGAGATTTTCCCTTGTTCTGGCAACTGTGGGGTGGGGAGAGTAATTCTGAAAAGGGTTCCTCATGCAAGGCAGAGGAAACATGCTTGTCCCCAGAACCCTTTACACACCCTGAGAATGATGATAAAGTAGGGGTGACCCCTGATGTTCCCTCACCCCTAGAAGTGTTGACAGGACTTGAAGAGGGGGTAGAGGAAGGTGAAATGGTACCTGATTTAGAGGTTTCCAAAGAGAACTTTGGAACTGCCCAAATGAGGGACCCCACTCTGAGCCACGCTAGAGAAAATATAAAAGTTATAAATGGGGAACCTCAATGTCCAGGGGTTGCCATGGATTTGGTCAGTCCCCTGCCAAAATCTGCTAGAGGGCACATATCCTTGTAATATTGGATTATGCAACCAGATATCCAGAAGCAGTACCTTTAAGGAATACTTCAGCAAAATGTATAGCCAAAGAGTTGGTCCATTTGTTTTCTAGGGTGGGAATTACCTAAAGAAATACTGGCAGATCAAGGCACACCCTTTATGTCCAAAGTAACCAAAGAGTTATGTCGCCTCTTAGGTATCAAACATTTACGTACCTTAGTTTACCACCCTCAAACTGATGGCTTGGTGGAAAGGTTTAATAAGACCCTGAAAGCCATGTTGAAAAAGGTGGTAGATAAAGATGGGAAAAATTGGGACTGCTTATTGATGTTTTTGTTGTTCAATCAGGGAGGTACCACAAGCTTCTACTAGGTTCGCCCAATTTGAGTTACTCTATGGTAGACACCCCAGGGGTCTGCTAGATGTAGCTAAGGAAACTTGGGAACAGGAGGCTACCCCCTATAAGACAGTGGTAGAACACATTGCTCAAATGCAGGAGCGGATTACAACTGTGTTAACTATTGTAAAGGAGCACATGGCCCAAGCACAGGAGGCCCAAAGCAGGATCTATAATAGGTCTGCAAAAGTAAGGACCTTTAATCCTGGGGATAGAGTCTTGGTACTTATCCCCACAGTTGAAAGTAAGTTCCCCTCCAAGTGGCAGGGGCCTTACAAAATTATTGAAAAAGTTGGTGAGGTGAAATATAAGATACGGCAACCCGATAAGAGAAAACAGGTGCATCTTTATCATGTGAATTTACTGAAGCCCTGGAGACCTCAGGAGGTCCTGGTATCAGAACCGGGCCCACTGGTCCATTCTGCTAGTCTCATTCCAGAAGTCAAAATAACCGAAACTCTTTCAGAATTCTTGATGAGAAATACTGTATGGATGTTTTCTCTGACCTTCCTGAAAGAACTAAGCTAATTGAACATGATGTGGTTACGGGACCTCAGGTAAAAGTCAAGGTTAAGCCATATAGAATACCTGAGGCACGGAGACAGGCGGTCTCTGAGGAGGTAAGGAAAATGTTGGATCTAGGAGTAATTGAGGAGTCCCACAGTGATTGGTCTAGCCCAATTTTTTTGATCCCTAAACCTGATGGGACTCTAAGGTTTTGTAATGACTTCCGAAAACTGAATGAAGTCTCAAAGTTTGATGCCTATCCCATGCCTAGGGTAGATGAACTCATCGAAAGGCTAGGCCATGCGAGGTACCTCACAACTCTAGATCTCACAAAAGGGTATTGGCAGGTACCACTAGCGGAAGGGGCTAAGGAAAAGACAGCCTTTTCTACACCTTTTCTACACCTGTCACAAAGAAACAAGTCAGAGCCTTCCTTGGGATAGTAGGCTACTATCGTAGGTTTGTGCCTAACTTTACTTCTATTGCAGCTCCCCTTACAGATCTTAATTAAAGGAAGAGCTCAGTTATGGTTAAGTGGTCAGCTGAGGCTGAAAAAGCTTTCATAGAACTTAAAAATCCCTCTGTAGGCAACCAGTGTTATTAACACCAGTTTTTCAGAAAGAATTCATTGTGCAAACTGATGCCTCAGATGTGGGTTTGGGGGCTGTCCTCTCCCAAATGGTAAATGGTGAGGAACACCCAGTAGTGTACTTAAGCAGAAAGCTTACACCGGCTGAGAGTAGGTACTCTATTGTAGAAAGGGAGTGCCTAGCCATTAAGTGGGCATTAGAGGCCCTCAAATACTATCTGCTGGGCCGAAAGTTTAGATTAGTCACAGATCATGCTCCCCTTAGGTGGATGTCTGAAAATAAAGAAAAGAATGCTCGAGTCACCAGATGGTTCCTGGCCCTGCAAAACTTTAAGTTTACAGTGGAACATAGCTCTGGAGCACTGCAAGGGAATGCAGATGCCCTCTCAAGGGTTCATTGCCAGGTGGCGCATTATGCTCAGCCCTACGGCTGAGGCAAGATAAATGTTTTGTATATTCCGATGATAAACCAAGGTCTATTTACAAAACTGGTATGATATTCATCAGAATCTCTTAAAGTGGGCACATCAGTCAATGCAAATTTCTGTTACTTTTGTGTATACTGGATTCACTACTGCCTCATGATTGTAGAGCCTTGCTATGAGGTTTACTATAGCACAGACCTATCCAGTTTGCCTCAAGTACAATAGGGGTCCAGTCAGCTCACTGAGGGTATACTCATTGGCCTTATTAGATGAATGGGTGCTATCTAGAGCTGGCTGTAAAATTAGGTACACACCATCAATGCGCTGTAGCTAAAGTTGCAGACCCATTAAGGACTATAAAAGAAAAAAACTTTTCCTTCAGTTTATTAACCACAGGGTCATTATAACAAGTTATTATTTCTGTCATCTTAACCCTTTTTGTGGACAGGAGGCATGCAATTATGGCATTATGGCATTACTTTGTGTTTTGCCTTTCAGACCACCATAGACTGCCCCAGCTATTTGGGGTTGGTATCCTTTAGGTTAATGTCAGGACAGGGTGTTTAGAAAAGTTGTCTTATTGAGCTTATACTTTCGGGACCAAGGCTGCAGTGTTTGCCTTTTGGCAAGGCCCTGGTTATTGCATATCTTAACTTCAGGTGTGGACAAGCTAGAATAGTTAGCAGGGGTGTTCCATTCCAGAATAATAGGTAGATAATTATATCCCCATACCTAGATTCATTTTGATCTTGGATACTTAAGAATGGTCTTGATGAACTGTCCATGTTCCAGGCTGGAACCCTAGGATAAGAATATAACTCTTCTCGAGCAGTATTGTATTGGTTGTTCTACTTCCTGGAGTCAGTCAAATTCCTTCCTATTGGGTAGACTCATGGGAACATGCCAAACAGACTTTGGTTCTAGGCCCAATCTATGGGTTATAATAACTTCAGTTATGTCAATGTCACATCCGTGAAGTTTCAAGAGGACTGTATCATAGCAAGGTTAGGCATATCTGCATGCATTTCTGTTATGATGCCCACTCCATTGAGCACGCAGATCCTTAATAATATCCAGACTTGTTTGTGGAGGATCATGAGCTAATGATAAGAACAATTTCAACCCGTACAGGCTGCAGTAGGTATGCCCACAGTCGGTCTCCAATAGTCATTCTACAGACCTTTCATTGATAAGATGTACTGGTTATGGTCAAGGATAAATACAAGTTCCTTAGTATTAAAGAGACGGGGAACTACACTAGGCGATGCTATGTATCTGTAGTGTTATACATAGCTGGGGCATGTAGTATACTAGTGATGGGATTTTTATTTCCCCATATTAATTCATGTTTTGCAGATACCATGCTTTTGAGCTATTTCCAAGAGTGCTCTTGTGGTTGGTATGTGGTTGGAACAGCTGTGCTGGTAAGTAGTGGGAGTAAGATTTTGGAGAAGTGTTACTCTGGGTTACTATCAGCTTCTCTTTAAGTGGTTAGTTCTCTCCTTTTAGGTGGCATTGTCATGCTGGCTTCGTATCATTAATTTCGATGTGGGTTTTGCTATTTCTTTTCCTTTCTCTGGCATTCCATTTCCTCTGAAGAAATAGAGTTCACAAGTTTTCTACAAGGTCATTTTGGTCTTCCTGTGGAGGTTTCATTCTTCTGAGTTTTCTCTGGTATAGATTACACTTGGCCAGTTTTCCTTATGGGGAACAATTATCCTCCCATTGGGAATAATAGCTTACTAAGTCCTGGTAACTATGACATGGAGTTGTCCAGTGAAAAGGGAAGATTATATCATACTTACCGTGATCTTCCTTTCATGGACAACTCCATGTCATAGTTCCCATCCCTTTTTCGGTAGTTTCTAGAAGCTTATTTGCGAGACACCAGATTGGGGGGTGGGGTTTAGCTTTTAAAGATTTGGGGAGGGTCCTTCTGATGGGAGCACTGGGGCGGGGGCTATTCTTCTAGCTCAGGGGACACCAGCGAATACGATAGTGACCCAGAACCAGGTGAGCTATCTGATAGCGTTAATTCTTCTGATGACTCAGACAATGATTGTCATTATCGCTCCAACGCAGGCCCTGACATTGCCAAACATTTACTTCGTGAAAAGCTGGCCACTTTAGATCAAGGACGAAACTGCAGCCACTGCTAAGGCTGACAGATTTCTAGGGGTTCAACCCAAAAAATCAAGGGTTTTTCCCATTTTTAGCTCAGTATCTCAGATCATAGACAATGAATGGGCTAAACCAGATCACAGGCTGAATCTAACTCAACGTTTTCTCAGCACATATCCTATTCCTCAGGAACAGCAAAAAAGTTGGGATAGGGCCCCTAAAGTAGATTCCGCAGTTGCCAGACTCTCTAAGAATACTACATTACCCACAGAGGAGGCTTCCTTCAAGGAACCAATGGATAAGAAAATGGAGATTTTTCTAAAAAGGGGGTACAAACACGCGGTCGCAATCCTACGTCCAGCAGTAGCCTCTGCAGGTTTAGCACGTACAACACGGTTTTGGTGCCAAGAATTATTAAAGAACCCTACATCGCCAGAGGAACTACAAGAGGAACTACAGCGTATCAGTTCAGCTTTAGCCTTTTTATCTGACGCAGCCATGGATACGATAAAGTTAGCAGCCAAGACTAGCATTGACACAGTTGTAGCCAGACGAGCCCTATGGCTCCGCCATTAGACTGGAGACACAGCGTCCAAAACTAAATTACTCACTCTTAAATATACTGGAGATACACTTTTCGGCCCCGACCTAAAACAGATCATTACAGAGGTTACCGGTGGTAAAAGCAACTTTTTACCATCAGGAAAAAGGCCCAGACAGGAGTTTTCAGTAGGCCTTACAATAGGCAATGGAACTCTCAAAGTCGCTCCTTTCGCCCCTTTAGGAATTCCACCTTTCGCACATCACAAGCGAATACAGATCACAAAAAGCCTAGGCCATCTTGGTCCAATCAACCAAGACAAAACAGAAAACCAGGCCTGCCCAAAACTACCTCAACCTGACTCACACAATCAAAGACTAGGAGGGGTAGGCTGTCGTCTGCACAACTTCTTTCCAGTTTGGCAGACACATACACAAGACAATTGGGTTCTTTCCATCATCAACGAGGGGTACAGAATTCCATTCGACACACTACCTCCTCGCAGTTTCAAAAACTCACCCACTCCACGGAACCCCAACAAATTTCGAGCACTAGTCACCATAGTCGACGAACTACAACAAAACAATGTCATTACCCCAGTTCCATCTCAAGAGCGCTTCAAGGGGTTTTACTCCAATTTATTCCTGGTCTCAAAAAGGAAGGATCTTTCAGACCAGTACTTAATTTGAGGCCTCTAAATCAGTATGTGTCCAAACAAAAATTTCGCATGGAATCAATTCGATCAGTCTTAATGTCCATGACACCACAATGATACATGACAAAGGTGAATCTTCAGGATGCCTACTTGCATATCCCCATCAGGAAGGACTTCCAAAAATACCTTAGGTTCACGATCTTCGACAAACATTTTCAATTCACAGCCCTGCCCTTCGGTCTTTGCACTGCACCGAGGGTATTCACAAAGACACTCAGACCCCTCATGGTGTACTTCAGACACAAGGGAATCTCACTCACTCCATATCTAGACGACCTACTCATAAGGTCTCCAACGTACGAACAGAGTTTGAAGGATACCCAAATTTGTGTCAGCACACTTCAAAACCATGGCTAACAAACCACAAAAAGAGTCAACTCTCGCCATCACAGTGCATTCAGTTCCTGGGAATGTGTTCGACTCCACCACCCAGACAACTTCATTGACAACGGAAAAGATTCAGAAAATCACAATGACGGCACAACACGTTTGCCTCCAGGCCACGGTATCTGCAGACCGTTGTCTCCAACTGTTGGGTTACATGGTAGCGGCACTAGAAGCACTAACTTTCAGCAGGTTTCACATGAGAACATTCCAGAACCATTTCTTGCATCATTGGAACAAAGATCATCTCAACCTGTCGCAACAGATACCAATCACCAAAACAATCAAACAATCACTGAACTGGTGGACACAACAAAGCAACCTGTCCTCGGGCAGAAGTTGGACCTCACATCAATGGACAGTAATAACCACTGATACCAGCCTAACGGGCTGGGGGGCAGTTTTCCCTCCACACAATTGCCAAGGGTCCTGGTCACCAGAGGAAGCGAGGTTGCCCATCAATGTTCTAGAGATCCGAGCCATACGGAATGCAGTTTTCCACTGGTCACAACAACTGACGGGTCGACCCGTCAGAATCCAATCAGACAATGCCACCGCGGTAGCCTATCTAAACAAACAGGGAGGAACACGCAGCAGTCCAGCAATGAAAGAGGTTGCTCAAATACTCAACTGAGTGGAGTCCCACATCTCTGTCATCTCTTCATCCCAGGCATACTAAACTGGGAAGCATATTATCTCAGCCTGCAGCAGATGGACCAAGGCAAGTGGTCACTCCACCAGGACATTTTCCAGGAGATTGTGTCCAAATGGGGGACACCAGACATAGACATCATGGCATCAAGACACAACTACAAAGTTCCCACATACTGCGCCAGAACTCAGGACCCGGGAGCAGCGTATGTGGATGCCTTAGTCATACCATGGACTTTCAAAAAAGTTTACGTTTTCCCCCCACTGGTGCTTTTGCCAAGGATAATCGGCAAAATAAGGCAGGAAGGGACACCCACCATTCTCATTGCCCCAGATTGGCCGAGAAGAGCATGGTACTCGGAATTCGTAAGCATGTCAGCAGCTCCACCATGGAGACTACCTCTTAGACAGGATTTACTAACACAAGGACCAATCAAACACGACAAATTACAATTTCTGCATTTGGCGGCCTGGCTATTGAATCCGAAATATGGCGCTCCAAGGGTTTCTCAGAGCAGGCCACGAACATTCTTTTAAAAGCCAGAAAACAGTCCACCACCAAAATCTACTATAAGACATGGAAGACGTTCATAGCATGGTGTGATTCCATGGGTACTCAATGGCAGCAAGCTTCCGTACAGACTGTTATCGAATTTCTAACACAAGGTTTCCATCTAGGTTTATCCCTAGCTACATTAAAAGGTCAGATTTCTGCCCTTTCCCTTCTACTTCAACACCAATGGGCTAGAGAACCAGACCTTATTCAATTTCTGCAAGGGGTAGGCAGAGTTAGACCACCATATAGGGATCCTACTCCGCCTTGGGATCTTAACATGGTGCTTATGGTCCTTCAAGGTCCTCCATTCGAACCACTAGCTTCATGCCCTAATTCCTTACATGAAAGATGACTTTTCTACTGGCTATTACTTCCGCCAAGAGGGTTTCAGATATTTGGCGGCTTTATCCAGAAAGGAACCCTGGCTTATAATACACCAAGACAGAGCAGTATTTCAGACAATTCCATCTTTTACACCCAAGGTGGTCTCCTCCATTCATATAAATGAGGAGATCAACCTACCTTCCCTGTGCCCAAAACCCTTTAATGCTAAAGAGAAAGCTCTTCATAAGTTAGACGTGGTTAGAGCAATTAGATACTACTTAGACAGGTCGAAACTATATAGGAAAACAGACACCTTTTTGGTCATCTATGGAGTAAACAAAGGGTCACCGGCTTCAAAAAGAACAATTGCTAGGTGGTTGGTGGAAACCATAAATTGTGCTTATGACCTTAGTATTACACCCAGACCATTCTAGCTCAAAGCTCATTCCATCAGAGCTATCAGCTCCTTTTGGGCTTTGCATAATTCAGCTACCCCTGAAAAAATTTGTAAAGCGGCCACTTGGGCATCACTTTCGACATTTGCCAAATTTTACATGTTTTTCACTCTGCCCCTGCAGCCTTTGGTAGGAAAGTTCTACAGGCTGTAATCAGGCACGATTAGTGATTCTGCACCCACCCAAATTAAGGGACAGCTTTTGAACGTCCCCATAGCGTCTGCACTGACAGAAAGGGCCGGTCTAGAGAAAGATGGATTTTCGACTTACCGGAAAATCTTTTTCTAGATGGCCTGGACTGTCAGTGCAGTAAGCCCCACCCTTCTTCTAAATAGTTATAGTTTTATGTTGTTAATGTTACTTATATTGCTAGTTTTCGTGCATGTATTGTATTCTCCTCCTAACTAAGCTAACAGACACAACTGAGGGAATCAGGAGGAGCATGAGGTTATATGAGGAGGGTGGAGCCGAAAAGTTTCTTCTTCTGTCCTGCCTCCGAAGGTGGATACTTAACCCATAGCGTCTGCACTGACAATCCAGGCCGTTTAGAAAAAGATTTTCCGGTAAGTCGAAAATCCATCTGTATAGTAGATTAACTTGAGCAAGACAGAGACATGTACAGCATGAAACATCTTTAAAAGATTTTGAGCACATCAAAAACAAAAAACTTGTTTCCAAAAACTGTCCTGAGCGAATTTGACCCATTTGTTGACCAAATGACTATTAAACGTGGAGGTAAAGGGTTGAAGGCAGCATGAGACTGAACTTTAACTCAATTTAACCAATTTCTGAACTGATGCCTTTGCTCTTTTCCACAGAACTTGAAAATGGGTGATAGAGTAGTGTGTTATGCCTCCAGCTTTATTTAATTGTTTGTGTTGCGCCAATTTTTATGTGCATTGCCTTTGTCTTTCTTAGGTTACCATACCTCTACTGTGTGACCATGTCTACTGTTAACAGCCCAAGTACTCCATCTACAGTAATCCTACCCCATACAGCCTTGTGGTAGCATCATTAGTATGTATTACTAATCCCCAGTGATTGTTTAATAATGCATAGCATTATTTTTTTGTTTTGGACATTCTATGCAAGTTTAAATCTGTTATGTGCAGGCATGGTACTGCTATATCTGCTCTTGTACAGGCATCTAGGCCTTATGCTATATGCAGATGCATCTCATCCATTTACATTTGTACAGGTTGTTGTTAACATCTTTTACACAGAGTTTAATGTATTTTCCATACTGTAATATATTGTACCGATTCAGTAAGCGTTATTTTTTTCTCTGCTTCTGGTTTTTACTCTGTTTCCCCAGTTTTGGTGCATGTTAGGCTACACACATGAACAGGTTTGAGGAACAATACATTTATCACAACATGTGGTTCACCAAGTACTGCCACAAATGGTTCAGTTTCATCGATGATGTTTTTGCCATTTGGACAGGGCCACAGTGGACCCTAGAGAGGTTTGTGGGAGAAATCAATGCGTTAACTGCGTTAACTTGCATAAAATTTACCCTAGCGTCCAGTCTGGAATGTCTCCCCTTTTTGGATACGAGGGTATCAAGATGCAGGTTAAAAAGTCCCTTCCAAAATCTCAGTTTGGCAGGGTCAAGCGGATTGTAAAGGATGAGTCATTACTTGACCTGAGACTAACTGAGATGTAAGACAAATTTAAAGAACGGGGTTACCCTAATGATATGCTTAAGACCCAACATAAGGAGGTAGAGGAAATTGAGGTAACAAGTAAGAGAGTAGGCCAGACAACTCAACAGCAAGATCATATTCCCTTTGTCTCTAAGTTTAACACCTTATCCCACAATGTCTCTGATATTGCTAAAAAAACACTGGAAAATTTTGAGGGAAGGTCTTCCTAATGTGAGTAGTTTTCAAAATTTTCCCAATATGTCCTATAAGAAAAGTAAAACTCTAGCCTCAGTAATTGTAAAATCTGATATAGATAGTCAAAAAATGAAACAAGGCACATTATGGCCAACAAAAAATGGTACTTTTCCATGCCTTGGGTGCAACTGCTGTTCCAATTGCCAAAAAGCTGAAGTTGTCCATCATCCCGACAAGGTACACCATTTAAAATACATATTATACATGTGCCACAAGTTTCGTGGTATATAGCATTAAATGCCCCTGTGGCCTATTATACGTGGGTCAAACATCACGTCCCATTCGAGAAAGAATTAGGGAGCATAAATCGGCAATCAGAACGAAAAAGACGGAACAAGCAGTTGCTGCTCATTTCTTAGAGGCTGGACATGGGATACACCAACTGAAATTTCAGGTATTGGATCACAACATACCCATACTCAGACAAGGGGGGTATTGTGTAAAATTTCTATTAAAAAAGGAAGCGCAATGGATTAGGAGACTTGGGACACTGTCCCCACATAGACTGAATAGGAAATACGATCTACAAGCTATTTTTCGCTGAGTTTATTTTTATATAGATTTTAACTGGTTGTTTTTAATTTGTTTTGTTTTTCAGATAACTTACATAAAATGATTGATCTGTGACCGACAAAGAGTTTACAACGAAACGTATTGATTTGAACTGCTTAGTTACAGTATGTATGCAATATGTTCTTTATCACTCAAATGTAACCAATAGGTGGCGTTTAGGTGATACATTTTTGTTACTATTATAACAATATGTATGTTATTTGTTGTGATTACCACCATATAACCAGTAGTTGGCAAAAATGTAAAAGGGGTGTTTCAAGAGGTTGATTATAGAGATTGATAAAAGGCCTGAAGGCCTGAAACGTCGCGGACCAGGCTGTTTGCCATGTAATGTATCAATAAAGGCATTTTAATCTACCAGTGCTGTACGAAAACCTTCTTTCTGCATTAATGGTGGAGGATGGACCACTGATGCACTGTGCACCCAGTACTGCATTTATATTGGGGGATTTCAGCTGACTCAAGCAAACAAGTATAGGCTACATACTGCCCCAGGGTAACAAGTAGTGAGGACAGAACTATGAGTTTTTTAAGGTAAGTTTTATTGTTTTAAACATGTAAAACCAAAACAAAATCCAACAACCCATATGCATTACATGGAGTCAAGTATGTGATACAAGTCAACACATAGGGGCAGATTTACCTAGGGTCGAATATCGACTTTGCGCTATTCCTACGATTGAACGATTCGAAGGATTTTAATCCGTTGATCGAAGGATATTCCTTCGATCAGAAAATTGTTAGGAAGCCTATGGGGACCTTCCCCATAGGCTAACATTGGCCTCGGTAGGTTTTAGGTGGCGAACTAGGGGGTCGAAGAATTTTTTAAAGAGACTTCGACTATCGAAGTCGAAGGTCGTAGTCGAAGGTCGAAGTAGCCCATTCGATGGTCCAAGTAGCCAAAAAAATTCGAAATTCAAACTATTTTTCCTCTGTTCCTCACTCGAACTAAGTAAATGGGCCCCATAGAGTAGAATAACAGTAAAAGCCATGGGGGTGTTGTTTAGACATACCAAGAAGTAGCCTTTGTGCTTTGTAATTTAGGTCACAGTTTGCTCCAGGTTGGATTGAGAAATGGCATAGCTACCTTGTGTGGTGGTGTACGTAAACTACCTTACCCTAATGCAGAAACTATCACAGGTCCCCCACTACCAGCATGTCGACTTGGACAGTGTCGGGGGCACACTTTTTGTTAGCATGGACAAGGTGCATATAAATGATGTCATACCCCTGCTTTTCCTCCTCAAGTGCAAGTTAGATGCTTGCTAGAGGAAGGTGATGTGCCTGTGGAGGAGAGGGAGTGCAGGCACCAAGTCCTCCTTTCCTTCATCTCATCAGCAGCCCCTTCTTCCTGCCTATGGGGCCTTCCCTCTTCTCCTGTTTAGCAGGAGGAGGAGGGAGATCTGCTGGATCCAGAGGGTAGTTAGGAAAAGGTTGGTCTGGGGCATGTCTTCTGCATAGCTGCCCATATGCAGAAATCCCTGATGAGTGATCCTTGGATTAGTTCACTAAAGAACAGGATCATGGTGGCCACCATGCTAGACCCACAGAAAAGCTGATGGAATTCATTGTACCCAGCCAGAAAGAATCAGTTAAAGAATGTTCTGTGCTCTAAACTGGTGGAGGACTTCCCCAGCCAGCCACTTATTAGAACTTCACTACTCCACCCATCCAGTAGAGCCAGGGCACAGCAGCAGCAGTGCAGGCAGAGGTGTTGGTGATCTGACGGATATGTGGAGAACTTTCTTTGAGCCTCAAGGTGCAGCAGCAGTCAAAGCCCATCCAAAAGCAATTAGACAACATGGTAACTGATAGTGATGGGCGAATTTATTCGCCAGGCGCGAATTCGCAGCGAATTTGCGCGTTTGACCGCCAGCGAATAAATTTCAAAAGCCAAAAACGGGCGCCGGCGTCAAAAACGAGACGCCGGTGCCGTTTCGCGAATTTTTCGCGGCGCAAATTTGCCCATCACTAGTAACTGACTACATGGGGTCTGTGGGTGTGCAGAACACAATACACACTGTTGATGAACCCATGGATGTCAAGGCTTGACCAGTGGCCAGAACTGACATACTACCCACTGGAGGTGCTAGCTAACCCCTCTGCCAGTGTTTTGTAAGAGCATGTCTTCAGTGCTGCTGGTAGGGTGGTCACTAAAGGGAACACGAATATTAGCTGGCAGCATGGATATGCTGTTATTCATTAAGATGAATGAGTTTTTGATAAGTGGGGATATCCAAGTACCCATTGCTGATATCACAGAGTAGTCTCTTCTCCTCATAGTTAGGGACAGGGTCCTACTATCTGTTGTTTGCTGTCTGGCAAACTGGGGAAGTAATATGCAATTTTTGTCTCACTGGGGCCTAGTTGTCACTGAAGCTGGGCCCTATTGTCTGTTGTTGTCTGTCTGCCATCTGTAAAAGCCATCTGGCAAACTGGGCATAAGTAATATGAAGTTTCTATATTGGCGGGGCCTAGTTGTCCTTCAAACAAGTGTTCAGTTTCTCTCAGTTTCTCTCTTGTCTGGCCTAGTGAAACTAGTCAAGTCCTGCTGCCTCTTAGTATTCTCTAGAAACACCTACAATCATACAGTAAGCAGTCTCTTAAACTAGTTACATTTTTCTAAATTGCTGTTATCTGGCCTAGTGCCAGACTCTAACTGCTAACAGATTTGTAAAAATTGGTGTACATATACAGAAAAAACACCTGTTGTGCTAGTGTGGTCCTATGTAAAATTTTACACGAAAAAAAAAATACAACGAAAGCATCAAAATGGGTGTGTTGCCAGTATAAATAGTTGACACCTAGCCTAGAAATTTGGGAGTGTGAAACATTTCAGATAAGATGACTTGAATCAGTTATTTTGAGCCCCACCAGTTCTTTTGAGCTGCACCAGTTCTTTTGAGCTATGTTACACGATCAAATTCCTGCTCAGGGCAGGAAATGACAGTTTCTTCTTGAAGACCTAAGGGGTGCGGGAGCTGAAAAGGTGGATAATCTGTCAGATAACATCTGAAAATTCAGGCTCAACATCGAGCTTCAGATCCTGCAAAGGATCTTGAGTTAAGTCAAATGGATGCATTCATAGTTGGTGGAGAAAATTAAAGCTGAGCTGAGAATTTTTTTAAAAAAACATAATACCCTTTCTTCATAATTACAATAATGATGCTGATTTCTTAAAACTAAGATACTAAGCGGAAAGCAAACAACACAAATCCTATTTATTTTGCTTTTTTTTAAGCAAATCTATATTATCTGCTGAAAAGAATTATCTTAAATATGTTCATTAATTAAATCACATAAATGTATAATTTGTAAATATGCAAATGTCATATTACACAAAGTGAAATTGCGTAATTGCTAGATCAATAGACAATGATGACATGACAGCACCACCAGCAGCACCTACCCTGGTTGTAGCTACACCGTTAGGGGAGGATTATCAGGCACCCACCGACCTGCTGCTTATTGCTGTCTGTGCTTAGCTTTGTCTACATATTTATCGTCCCTCTGTTAACTACAAGGCCTGGCCTGTCTCTCAAAAATATGTAATCAGCATGGCCTTATGACACATAGGTCAGACAAGTTAGATTTTAGTTTATATTAAGTTTATATAACTGCCGTGGGTACATTTCTAACAGGCCTTTGTAGGGCCATATAAATAAAATCATGAGTTATAACCACAAACCATTAAGAATGTATGTACCAAATATGACACAGAGCAATCCAGAGCTAAACAAATCCAATGTTAGAGTGATAAACATATAACAGTTTTTTCCTTTAGACTGAAAGTTACTTGGATACACGTTGCAAAGAATTAAAATGCCATTGTTGTTGGCAGTAATGCTTACTTTTTATTATGTGATAAAATCTATTTTGATCACAGTTTTTATATCAAGGATGTTATGTTCACAAATAAGCTGATAATTGTGGAGTGTTTGAGAATCTATCATAGCTGCATATTATTGATTTCCTTATCACTACTTCAGAGTCCCAAGAGAAAGGTGAGTGACAAGAGAGAAAGAAAAAAGAAAGATAACAAAACTGTGAAATAAGTGGCATTGATTAAGTGGCTGATGACTCTGCATTTGTGCTAGACATTGATTCTTAGCTCATATCCCTGTTTGAGCTGATTGATGGCAATACAGTTTCATGTCATCTAGAACCACAATCATATTTTACGACCATGTTTGTGAAGATGACTAAATGAGAAGTATTGGACTGAAAGGCTGGCTGTCACATTTCACTGATTTACTGAAGGTGGCATTCAGGTTTTATTGTGTACCTCTTAAATGTACCAATAATTAGAGTGGATTGCTTAAATTCGTGGTAGTGAGCAAGGGCCATGTTCAGTTGGCTTGTTTATTCTTAACAATAAGGCAAACAGCATTTGCTGTGTTCAAAGTGAAACTCAAGTTCTTTACAAATACATTTAATTCAGTTTAGTCCTGCTAATAATTATAAACTAAACTGCCTATGTTTAGCTCAGCATACAGTATCTCTAGTACAAATAAAGTAAGCTTCTAGTATACAATAATGTATACCCTCTCCACCACAGTTAACACAGTTTCAAATGGAATAAATAGTTTGCAGCAGCTTCATTTTACTTACAAATATAAAAAGGACAAATTCTCTGAACATGGATCAGGTGAATAATAAACAAGCCCACTGCTGAAGCGTGGAGAGGGACTTGGTGTGATACTGGTAACTCCTTCAAATTATTCTTTACAGGTGTAACCAGTACCACACCACTGTCTGGAAACTTGGCATGCCCACCACCACATTAAATTTCAGGTTTTGGAGTGTTACCTGCGCTAGGTAAGGGGAGTTTTTTCATTAATAAAAAATTGAGATTTAATATGGCTCAGTATGCTATAAAGCTTGTGGCCAAAATGTCTAAATAGATATTTTAATGTTTTATTATCTGTAGAAATAGTGTGATATGTAAATTACATTATGACAAACTTGGTAAAAGTTGCAAAACAGATAAAAGCAGCCAGCAGGGTTTTAATGTAAGAGTAAAATGGTCCCTCTCCCCCACTTCAGCTCTGGTTCCAGCTTGCAACACAACACAAGAACTGTATTCATCCTTTGGATAAGAGCTTATCTACTCGTGGCCTTCTGTGTGATTCTTAAAACAGCACAGTATGATTACAACACACACTAGAAATGTTGAAACTAGAAAATAGTGGTTATTAAACAATAGGTACATATTTATAGGCCCAAAGGAAAACTCACTGGAAGCAGCAAAAAATCCTAATGAAGCATTAAAGGAATAAAAAGATAAACAGTCATCTAAGTTGAGCTTTTACCATCTGTTAAAGAAGATGTAGAAATTCAGTTACTGGTCCTCCTCTGCTTTCCTTCACCTATACACCTATACAGCTTGCCGCTCTCTGAAAAATGAACATGCGCCTTAAAGGACCAGTAACATCAAAAATTTTTATCTAAAAAATACATTCTATATGATAAAAATAATGGACATGCCCTAATAATGCCCTATAAAATACCTAGCGTTTTTTTTAAAAAAAATTTCAAAATACTATTTCTCCATTACCTTGGAAACCGGCGATACGTCGATCAGTTCGCCCCTGCGTGCACGTTCCCGACACTGTTCCTCCACACAGCACCGGAAGTCAGGAACAGGACGTCACACACAGAGCAGAGGCACAACTTCTGACAAGGCAGCGTGAGCTGTGGAGAGAGAGGCTGCACGGAGTAACGCTGGGGGGGGGAGGGCTTCAAAACAGCTGGCACAGAAAGCTGCTGGGACAGAAAGGGTGCCAATAAAGAAAGCCTGCGGGGGGGGGGCAGAAATAAATTCTGTAACGGAGAAAGGAAGGCTTGTCAAGAAACTCTGGGGGAGTGACGAAAGGAGAAGGCTGCGCGACTGAACGGCAGTGAGAAGAATACAGAGGAGGGGGAGGAAAGTTTAAGGCTGGGTGAGGGAACTGCAGTGAGACGCACATGGAGTCAATGGCTGTGTGACAGGAACATGCTGAGGGAACAGCAGTGAGAGAGGAAGTGACATCACGAAGAACCGGAAGAGGCACACAGCTGCGCGCACGTAGGGAAGGAGAAAGAAGATGAAGCCAGAAAATGGTGGAGACCCTTTGGACGCCGTGGGACAGCGCCGGTTTGAGTTTTTTCGGGTGTCTTGCCGAAACCGCAGGAAAGGGCAGCATATTGGGGGTAAGTAATGTACATTAATAATTTTTTATTGTGAAAAAAAAATGATGTTACTGGTCCTTTAAGCTTGCTTTCTCACCCCTACCGGTCCAGCTTCTTATCAGCAGGTTTGTGATAAACCTGTGCTGCAAGTATGAATGGCAGCCTGAGCAGCCCATTTACATTTCATGGAGAAAGCTTTTGCCAGCGTCAACAAGATTTCTCCTCTCCCTAAATCTCATCCAATTCCCATTAAAATAGAACTAAAGCTTAACTCTTTAGTTAGGCTTGGGGGAACTGATGTAGCCACTGCTGAGATACAATTATGTAGTCTATTCTTGAATAAACTGAAAATGTTTTTGAGAAGTGTGTTTAGTCTTTTATTTTTGGGTTTCTTACCCTCCAGACGTCAACTAGACACATGTTCAATAGTCGTTTTTTAAACTTTCTTCGACCCCTTATATGAAATGTTGCTTTTTGAGGAAGAGGAGACTGAAAGAGTTTAAGGTAAAATTAAAGTCTCCCAAAATGAGTAAACCTTCTCTAAAATTATATTGAATTTTCGAAAAAAGAAACTTGTTTTACATTAGGAGCATACACATTTGCTATAGTACATAGTTGGTTAGCGAGTTTACCTTTATCAGATACCTTCCTCTGCTGACTGAAAGTCCATCCAAGAATTTGAAAGGTAAGTCTTTGGTGTGGTGTGTTAGCCATGGATAGATAGTGGGTTTATTGGGTCCATCGGGGTGCGAAATGTTGTGGAAGTCCCATCTTTATTAGCATTGAGTGAGAATTATCCCCATCTGTATGGGATGTTCCTTTCTCTCAGGAGATCAGTTAATGGTTTCAGTGTTTTTCTTTTGAATAATTTGGTTCTAGAGAGATCCTAAAATAGTTTGATTGCCATGCTCGGGCCTAGGGCAGCATGGCTCCCAGTCGCATCCTAAGGAGCAATGGGGATGCAAAGCTCCCCAGTGCTCCACTGCTCGAGATCGTGCTTGTGTGAAGCTTCAAGCGCTGGGACATATGGCCTCAGGGCACCGATTCCTCAAATCCGGCCCTGTTGATTGAACTGTCCTCTTATGTAAGTTTGCTTACATCTTTAGCTTTTTGTAAGATTTTCTCCTTTAGCGCAAAGCTATGTAGGCAGCACCTGGGGCATTGAGGGGAGCTGCCTTAGGCTTTTGTACTCTGTGCGCCCTCTCAGTTTTTATCTCCATAGCTGGATCCCTGTTTAGGATGGTATTGAAAATCAAAAGCACTACTGGACGTATCTCTTCATTTTGAATTACTCTCACTCTTATATTGTTATATTGTTCCTCCTGCTTCTGTTCTCCTGATCATCCAGCTGTCTCTGGAGCTCAGTAATAACAATATCTTGTTGTATGTGCAAATAAAGAGATTTTTGGTTCGATGTAAACTTACATATATTGCGTTCCATATCATCTGTGTGAGCTGCCAAGGATACCATGTCTTTTTTAATATCACATATTTCTTATTTAATAGTTTCTATCAGTTCCTAGAGCATCTCTCTAATATCAGACTTAGAGGGAAGGCACCTCATCTAGATCACTTTCCAACTCTGATAAATCTCTGTTGGATTCTGCCCCCTCCTCTCTTTCCTCGTTCGGTGGCGCCATCTTGGGCACCATCTTGAATTCACTCTGGTCAGCTTTTTTCTTAAGAAAGAGCAGAGCTGTCTCGCTCTGCGGAAGTTAAGGTGTTTTGCCGGGTGGTCTTCTCCCTCTCTGGTCTGTTTTTCTGTGCTTTCCCCATCACTATTACTTGTGACTGCCTCTAGTTACAATGTTCGGTTCCCTTGCCTGCCCAGAACTCTCTCCCTGGTCCTCTCAGGCTAAGACCTGGCTGCACCAGAGTAGTGACGGGCTCCTCCCAAGGTGGTTGTTAGAGGCGGAAGAGTGCGCCGGGAGCTAGTTCTTGGTTTGGGACTCTGTTTGTCACAGTACGTTGGGCCATACATGGACGCTAAAAGTGCTTCCACTTCCTCTGCCACCACAGAAGCCACCCTGGCAAGTTCACTTCAGCGTCTCGGAGGACAAGTGTTATGCCTCCAGCATTGTTTTACAGTTTATGTTGCACCACCTAATGATTTAGTTTTTGGTTTATGTGGATAAAAATGTCCTTTTTAGGCTACCATACCCTTATCATGTGACCATGTGTAACACCAGGAAATGATTAGTATAGCTGCCATCTTTACAGTGTTCACAGCTAGAGAATACCATCCACCATAATCCTACCCCATCCAGCCTTGTGGTAGAATCTTTGGTAGGTATTACTTTCCCCAGTTTTAAACCTTCCCCTTGTTAATAAAGCTGAAGCTTTCTAATCTGGTTTCAGTGGATTAATGAAGGAAGGAGTTTAGCTGCATGTCAAGCTACACACAATCCCAGGGTAACACGTAATGAGGTCAGAACAATAGAATAATGGCTATCAAGCAGGTGGATCTATAGCTTTACTGCATGTGCAGTGAAACAAAAGCTGTACAGCAGGCAGAGTAAAGACACACTGCAAGCACAGGCAAGATTCTAGATACAGCCACTGATACTAAGTCACAGCAGACCACAGAAGCTACAGCAGCTACAGCAGGCTAAAGGCTAACACACTTCACATAATGTCACAGAAGCAAACATCTTTACTAATAACTAGATCCCAAATTTCTGGTTCCTCTCAGCGCTCCTCTGTTACTAATGCTGCCGCCATTGCTTGCTTCTAGGCGGCCTCCTTTGCAGAAAAGGAGATGGAAGCAAAATTAGAGAAACAGAGCCTAGAAATGGAAAATGTCCGCCGAGAAGCAGAAATGAAAGGGAAGAGTTCAAACTTAGAAGCATCTTTAGAAAAGCTGGCCATAGAGAGGGAAAGAAAGTGACCTAGTCAAAGGTATCTTAGATTACCACATGAAAGTTCATGTGTTTGGAAACAGTCCTTTTCTCTGCATACAGTCAGGAAGGAGAAGCAGACTATTGCAAAGATGTGAAACAATTTGTAGAGTGAGACCTTTATGATGGTGATGGCTTCAAATCACCACCTTCTGTAGACACAGCAATCATTGTAATTAAGAGGACACAAGCTAGCTCCAACCTCAGACTCAACAAAATAGCATCCAACAGCATACAGGTATTGAAAGCCTTCCCGTCCCAAATCACAATAGTGACTTAAGAGACCTAGATTTGGGAAAAAAACACCTTACCTGCACAACTTGGGACTTCAAATCTGATACATTTAAATTTCAAGTGAACAAGGATGAGAAACCCTTCACACACAGATGAGTACTTTCCACAGTAAATAGTTTGCATGACCCTCTAGGGTTTACAGCTCCAGTGACCATTCAAGGCAAAGCTCTACTTTGAGAACTAACAACAGAATCTTGTGACTGGGATTTACCACTTCCATCAGAAAAGTGTGGATAGAGTGGAAAGACTCTTTGCAGACACTGTCTACCATACTCATCCCTAGGCTATTCTTCATGCAGGTATAAAGGAGAGGAAAACTTTGTGTATTCTCTGAAGCTTCGACTGAGGCAATAGCTGCTGTTGCTTATATCAAGACATTTAGAATTTGTTATGGGCAAAGCAAAACTAGCTCCACGGTAAGAGCACTATAGTGTTCCAGACTAGAGCTTTGTGCAGCTGTTTTAGCATGACTATGAAATCGCTGACCTCATCACTTCAGAAATTGAAGTTGAAGGCTGAATACTACACAGACAATAAGGTAGTGTTGGGCTACATCTGCAATGAGACCAAATGCTTCTATGTCTATGTCAGCAACAGAATTCTGCTTATATTGAGATAACCACACCTAAAATAATGGCACTATATACCATAAGACCAGAACCCAGCAGATCATGTAATAAGAGCTATACCTGCAGATTGTTCAAAACAAACCTCCTGGTTTACAGGACCCACATTCCTGTATACCTCTGAACATAACCACCCTGATGATGAGTTAGTTGAGGCAACATCTGACCCAGAAATTGGCCCCCAAGTGTCAGCACTCTACACTAATATCCACCTCGGGTCCCATCACTTCAAAAGATTTTCTACTTGGAAGTCTCTATTCGGATCAATTACCTGCTTCTTCATATAGTGAAGTTTTTCAGAAAAGATTGATCTTCAACTTCTAACAGCTGCAAAGGTTGGCAACTTTGCCACAAAACATATACACCAGATTAATTTAAGCAAACCACAAACATCCTGTACAGCAGGAAACATATGCTAAAGAGATTGAGTGCATCAAAGGCAAAAAGACCATTCCCAAAAACAGTGTCCTAAGGAAACTTAACCCATTTATTGATGAAAATGGACTATTAAGAGTTGGAAGTTGCATCATGAAATCCAAACTTGGACAAGAGGAGAAGTACCCTCTGATAATTCCCAGCAATCATCACATTGCATCTTTAATTGTCCTGCATTATCACTAACAGACAAAGCACCAAGGACGCCTGTTTATAGAAGGTGCCCTTTGCACAGTCGGTTTCTGGATAGCGGGAGCTAAGAGACTTGTAAGCACTGTTATATTTAAATGTGTCACTTGCAGGAAACTTCTTGGCATGTTACAGAATCAGAAAATATAATATAATAAATATAAGCGTCTCAGATTTTCCTTAATTTTTCTTAATTTTCCTTAATTTTCAATTTTTGGTTTTTGATTTCTTTTTCTTTTCTTGTGTTTGGTTAAAACAAATTTTTTCAATTGAGCCTAACTGATTTAGGGGTTACAAAGGGTTGTTCGCAACCCTCTAATTTGTTTTCCTTCTATGACACTGTACTTTGAACAATTATTTATATGGACTAAGAATAATGGACACTTCATATCCTTATGAACAATGTATAAAACTTACATATTGGATGCAGGCTATGATGGACACTATATGTAAAGATTTTTATTATTGATGGAACAGCAATAATGCTTGTATTATGTGTATCATGATGACAATTGTTTTAATTGATGTTCCCGCCTGACACTCCCCCCAGCACACTCCCCCTGCCCTTTCCCCGCCCTCACTTATCACTATTTAATGCTGAGTTGTGTATATGGTCACAGGCTTGATAAAGGGCCCTGTGCGGCCTGAAACGTTGCCTTTTTACTACTGAAATGAGCCAATAAACATATGAAACACAACAGAAGCTTACTGTCAGTGTGCTATGGTCGTATGGATTGAATATATGATTTCAACCCTTGGCAGAGAGGGTAATTGACTACTAAGCACCTGGTCTGACGAGACAGAACACAAAGGTTGATCACTTCATTATCGTGTGGAACAGAATCAGAAAATGGCTAACCTACCATCAGATAGACTAAGCACAGAACCAATGTTGGCCTTGATGTATTTGGCCCCTGGTCTGTGACTTCATGACATACTGGAGGAGGTCACACTAACAGCAAACACTGGGCAGTTATGTTTACTTGCCTAAGCGTCCGGGCAGTTCACATATAGAGGTCATCAAATCCTTGGATACTTCTAGCTTTATCAAAGCTCTGAGGAGTTTTATCTCAATTTGAGACCCGGTAAACAAATATCTACTCTAACAGAGGGACTAATTTCATTGGCGCCTGCAGAGAGCTAATAATTCCTTCAAACAAAGACAGCAATATTGTTGAAAAATACCTGTCTGACCAAGGTTGTACATGGACATTTGACCATCCTCATTCTTCCCACATGGGAGGTGTTTGGAAAAGGATTATAGGCATAACCCACAGAATTCTTGCTCATGTGCTTGAGTATGCACATGAGTAAGAACATAGGGGCAAATTTACTAAAGGGCGACTTGGCTAACGCTATTGACGTCATTTTGCCACTTTGCCGATTTACTAATGGGTGCTAGCGTAAATTCGCTAGCGAAGTGGACCTACTCTAGCACTACTTCGCACCCTTATGCCAGGCAAAGTTGTGCTATGGCGAACTATGCTAATTCACTAACTTGCAGATTTTACTGAACGTTACCTCTTGCACTAGACTTGCCTTCGCCACCTCAGACCAGTTGAAGTGCAATAGAGTAGATAGGACTTGCTTCAAAAAAAGTTAAAAAATTTTTCTAAGTCCCAAAAAAACGCTGGCGTCTTTTACTTTTTAAAGGGTGATAGGCTGAAAAAGATCGTAATTTTTTTGGGGGGTACCCTTCTTCCCCCCTACATTTCCTAACATATGGCACTTAAACTATAGAGTGGGCACATGTATAGGGTAATAGAACAACTTTATTTAATTTTAGAAAGGATTTCCAGGCTTGTGTAGTGTAATGTACTTATATACGTCCATTGTATTTGAACTTGGCACTATATGCAAATTAGGCATTGCTAGTGTAACTTCGCTTTGCTTGACGAATTAACTTCAACTACCTTTCACCTCCATGAGCGCAATTAGCGGTGCCCTGGCGAAACTTCACCTGGCGAAGTGCGGCGAAGGCGTCGCTAGCGCATTTTCTGCGCTTAGTGAATTTGCCCCATAGAATCAAGAATTCTGTGGGCTATGCCTTCTTGTCTGAAGTAGTTGCTATCATGAACGCCAGACCTTTGACCTCAGTATCCAATGATCCTGAGGATCCCTTCATACTCACACCATCACCATCAACATCAAGACTTGTATAAACGCCAGTGGAGGCAAGTTCAGAGTTTTGCTAATACTTTTTCGTACAAATGGAAAAAAGCAGTACATCTGCACTTTACAGTCTAGGAAAAGGAACATGGAACCTGGCGACATTGTTCTTATGAAAGACTTTCAGACTAAGAGGAATGAATGGCCTCTAGGACTAATCACTAGAGTTTTCCCAAGTGAGGACAGGAAAGTTCAAAAAGTAGCGATCAAGGTCTCAAGGCAGAATGAGACCAAGCTTTACCAGGCTCAGACCCATATCTTAACTGGTCTTATTCCAGAGAAATATAAAATGGGTGATATTTTACAATATCAAACGGGGGGTGTTATGCCTTCAGCATTGTTTAACTGTTTGTGTTGTACTTCTTAGGCTACTATACCCTTACCATATGACCATATGTAACACCAGAAAATGATTAGTATAGCTGCCATCTTTACAGTGTTCACAACTAGAGAATAACATCCACGGTAATTCTACAGCATCCAGCATCGTGTTAGTATCGTTGGTAGGTATTGCTTAAATCCCAAACCTGGTCTTTAAATGCAGATCATTATTTACTTGTTTTGTACTTTTATACAAGTTTTATAACATGTTATATATGCAGCTACCTCATGGCACTGCTATACAATTTATAACATGTTCCTGCCCAATCATTCAGGTCTTACTCTTATACAGATGCATATCTCACTTTTAATCCATTTATACAGTATATGTTGTTCCTACAGTGTTTATGTTCTTTCTATACTATGGTGTATTTTACAGTCTTACTAAGCAATGAGATTTTGTCTTTTTCCAAGTTTTACAAGCAGGACCAGATAGGTTAGTGCTTGCAAAGACTGTCGGCAAGACTAGACACCATCCAACAGCAACCTGTTGCTCCCATGTCTGCACCAGCCTTGTCAGGCAGGCTTCCAACTACACCACCCATTAATGCTATGGTGGTGCCCAAGCTTCCATTCCCTGAAAAGTTCAGTGGAGACCGAAGCAGGTTTCTCGCTTTTCAGGAGGCTTGTTAGCTCTATTTCTGTTTCCTATCCCTCTCCTTTCCTACAGAGGAGTCAAAGGTTAATTTTGTCATTAAGCTATTGCAAGGGGGTCTCCAGCTTTGGGGCATTCAGCCTATCCCCTAGCGATCCAGCCCATCTCTCTTTGGACACCTTTTTTAAAGCAATGGCTATCATTTACGATGATCCTGACCTCGCCGCCCCTGCCGATTCAGCCAAATTTAACCTTAGGCAAGGCAATCAGTGAGTCGAGGATTATTGTACGGAATTCCGCCGTTGGGTGGTAGAGACATGCTGGAATGATACCACTTTAAAGAGTCAGTTCAGGTTGGGTTTGGCCGCGGCTATGAAGGATAGCCTTGTTAACTTTCCCCTACAGGCTTCACTTGACTCCCTCATGCATCTGTTTATCCAGATAGATAGGTGACATAGGGAGAGACATCAGGAAGAGTCCCTTACAGTGCTCTTTCAACTCCTTCCCCTGGGTCTGCACCCAAACTTCTGTCCTATGTCCATGAGCCCCTTGTGGAGCCCGCTTGTCCTTGGAACAGAAGGGTCATAGACAGTTATGCCTTTACTGTGGGGATAGGGGGCACATTTGCGACACCTGTCCCAAAAGGCTGGGAAACAGCAGGGCATAAACAGCTCTGGGGAGTCTACTCACCAACATCTTTCTTCCCAGCTATTAATTCCATTCATTTTATATTGGGATAAGGGTTGCATACAGTGCCCTGCCTCTCCTGAATCTGGGGCAGCTGGGAAAAACCTACTAAATTCCTTGTCTCTCAAATCAAGCTATTGGCCATTGATGGTAGTCCCCTGTGAAATGGGTTGGTGTCTTCCCAGTCTGAAAGGCTGTTGGGAACAACTCTGAGGAATTTCTCTTTTATATCATCCATTGCCCTCAAACCTCTTTGATTCTTGGTCTCCCCTGGTTATGGGGATACACCCCCCAAATTGCTTGGGTCACAGCGAAGCTACTCTATTGTGGTACAGACTGTGAGCCTTCATGTTTCAGAGTTCCTTGTGTACTGGTCACTACCTCTCTTGAAGAGCTACCTTTGGTATACTCCTCGGTTTGTGATGTTTCTCTTAAAAAGCTGCTGAAACCCTGCCCCTGCAAATACCCTATGACTGTGCTATTGACTTGACTCCAGGTTCCTTCTTTTTTGTAGAGAAGAAAGATGGGGGTCTCAGGCCATGTATGGACTATAGGGGTCTCAACAAAATGACAGTGAAGCACCATTACCCCTTCCCTTGATCTGGGAGCTGTTCAATAGAGTTAGATATCTTCTCAAACCTTGATCTTAGGAGTTGCTTAATTTGAATCAGGGAAGGGGACAAATGGAAAATGGCTTAATAATACAAAGATGGCCATTATGAGTACTTAGTACAGCTCTTCGGTCTATGCAATGCCCCAGCTGTCTTCCAAGAGTTACATAGGCTAAGGCAGCACCAGCTTTATGACAAACTTGAAAAATGTGTCTTCTAAGTTCCCTTCGTAAAAATTTCTTGGGTACATTTGTCCTAAAATGGGTTAGAGATGGAGTCAGCTAAGGTCCAGACTATCCTAGGTTTGGTGTTACCTCTGTCTTTACAGGCAATTCAGAGGCTTATAGGGTTTGCCAATTATTACAGGCATTTTACTTACTAAAAAAGTTGTTGACCCTAGTATGTGGCCTGAAGAGGCAATAAGGGGATTTGAATCATTAAAAGAAGCATTTATTTTGGCCCCAGTACTCCAGCACCCAGACTTCACTCTTCCTTTCCTCTTGAGGTGTATGCTTCTGAGATTGGTGCAGGGACCGTTTTTTCTCAATGGCACCCTGTTTACCAATAAGGTTCATCCTTGTGCGTTCTTTTTTAAATAGTTCTTGCATGCAGAGATGAACTACAATATTGGTAGAATTACTGTCCTTTGAGGAACGGAGACAACTTCTAGAGGGAGTCTTTATGGATATATAAAAATTTGTTGTACATCAAAAATAAGTGCCTAAACCCTAGAACAATAATATACATACGTATAACATACCTGCCGGGAAAAGAACATTAAAGCAGATGCCCTTTCTAGAAGTTTTGTCTCCAGTCCTAAAGAAGAATCTGAACCATTGATTGTGCGAATGATTGTGGCAGCCCTGAGTCCTGATCTGTCTTCCTTTTTTGTCTAAATCCCCGGGTAATGCTCCTCCCAATGAGCCTCCAGGCAAACTTATTGTTCCGGAAAACCTTTGTGAGGCTCTTCTGATAGTTCTAAGGTAGCTGGACATCCAGGCTGCACTAAAACCTGTTCCCTTCTGTCTCACACGCTTTGGTGACCAAATTTTAGACAGGATGTTGGTAATTATATTGATTCATGCCTAGTTTGTCAGCGTTCTAAACCTTCCAGGTCATTGCCTCAGGGGCTGCTACAGATGCTTCCCATTCCTGAAAGGCAATGGACCCATATTTCCATGAACTTCATTGTGGAATTGCCTCCCTCTGGAGGGAATACTGTCATTTGGGTGATAGTGGATCATTTTAGTAAAATGTCTCATTTTGTTACCCTCCCCTTTGCCAAGCCTCTTGCTGAACTCTTCCTATCTAATATATTAAAGTTTCATGGAGCGCCTTTGAATATTGCTTCTGATAGGGGAGTTCAGTTTGTGTTAACGTTTTTGGGGGCCGGTTGCTCCCTGATGGGTACTGATTTATCTTTTTCCTCTGCATACCATCCACAGACCAATGGTCAGATGGAAAGAACAAATCAGTCTTTGGAGCAATATCTGCAGTGTTATGTTTCTAGTAATCAGTTATTCTGGGCAGATTTTCTTCCGTGGACCGAATTTGCAATTTCATTATTCAGTAGCTGCCCAGAATAAAGCCTCTGACAGGCAGCATCATAGGTTTAGGGGTTGGAGTTTGAGTGCTATTTTTCTTTTCACAGCTCTTATGACTCTGTTGTCAAACAAGCATTAAATTTATGACTAAGCAAAGTTCAAAGTTCCTTCTCCCACTCCCGACAACCCAGAATCATCACTGGGGGAAATAATTCACATACTCAACACAAACCATGCCACAGTCCTTAATAGACTTGATGAACTAAAATTGGATTTTATCATTATGAAACAGGGTATTCAAAACCTAAGGGATTGTACCCACGAAACAGAAAGGTGCATTTCAGATCTAGAGGACAGAATCCAACCCCCACAAAACACACTAGGGGACCATACTAGCACCATTGCAGCTTTACAGGCAAAAAAAATGTCAATTTTTCCTGACTTCTCCATGGAGGTTTGCAACCAAAAGTTTACAATGGCTGGAGACAACTGCTTTTTACCCCCATGCTCACCAAGAGGATCTAGATCCCCCAATCAAGCAATCCAGGAGACCTAAAAATGGCAAGCAACAGATCCACTTTCCTCATCCTGCATTGGTCCACAGAGGATTTTCCCGGACTGCAGCTACCTCATCATCCACGAGATAAGTTTAAGTGTAAACGGCCTTAGAAGACCATCACTCTTTGATCCCTCCCCCCCACCTTGACCATGTTTGGAAGTTCCAGGAAAAACCTGCTCAAGTTGGGGTGGAGCAGATGTAGCAGACTGGGTTACAGAACTACTGCAAGAAATTTTCATATGCACAACTCTTTCATCCCTTTTCTTTCCCTTAACACAATTTATTTACACAGTACGCTGGGCAATACGATTTGAGCAACAGGAGCAACGGATTCATACAGTACTGAGTCATCCTCCTTATCTACTAGCTCATTAGTTCACCATAGCTGAGGTAAAGCTGTTATCTTGGAATGTATGTGGTCTGGGAAACCCTATAAGGTGAGGTATTTAGAGTTATTAGCAAGGTCAGACCACATTTGATATTGCTCCAAGAAACAAACTTCGATGGAATTAAACTACAAACACTACAGAAACTTTGGCTGGGAGCATACTATCACTCCACATTTATGCCAAGGGAGTGTCTATCCTATTTCAAAACAATGCAGCACATTTACCCTTACTAAAGTCATCCTCGATAAGGATGGTCAATTGTGATTTTGTTATGTACTTTGCATGGTAAAACATACTGTATATCATAGTCAACTTATACTTGCCCTTCACCGTGAATCTGTTGACACAGATCATGGATAACCCTAACCCTTACTACAATTATATTTATGGAAAATTTTATTGCGGGATGTTGGAACACATAGGCAGGTTGTACCCTAACTCTAGGCACTCTACTGCCCTTCCTAACTGGGCCTCAACTTTAACCTCCTAGACCTCTTGGGAAAAATATACACGTTTTTCCTCCTCTCATAACATAAAGTATAGACCTAGCCCTGGGCTCCCCAGAAATACTTACACAAACCTCACAGGTAGAAATACTTCCTGGCAGGATCTCCGACCACTCCCTTCTTCTGTTAACAATAGAGATAGACCCTAGGATCCTAGACAGAGTCTTGGAGACTGAACAGCTTCAGGAAAGTATAACCAAGGAGGTTGAAGGAGAGCTTAAAAGTCATATAAACATAAATTTAAATTCTACCCATTCCCAATTTATATGGGATGCATACACCAGGGGTCTTTTTATCAAAACATTTAACAAAAACACCCAATGTAAAATATCTAATCTGGAAACCCTTGTGGTCCAGGCAGAAAAGGTGTACTGCCACACACCCTCACCCCAGACCAGAAGAGAGTGTCTGGCTGCTCAAAAGGCACTACAGGTAGCCCAAGTCAAATATGTCAGAAAAACATAATTGTATAAGTAAGCCAATATTTTTGCTGCAGGGGATAAAAATTGTAAATTACTGGCCATATTGTCTAGAGACATGTATCCCCTAACTAATATCCCGGCAATTGGAGACATGAATGAGTCTATTGTCACTAACCCCTTGGAAATTAACCAGGTTTTTGCATGTTACTATGAAAAGCTTTATACCTCTAAATTGAATAATGCATACTGAAGCAAATATAACTACTTATCTGAAATCCATCACTCTCCCAAGTTTAGAACCACAGGATAGCCTCCTACTAGAGGAACCCATTACAGAGACAGAACTAAGTGAGGCCATCTTGTCTTTGGCAGCAGGGAAAAAGCCAGGGTAAGGTGGCCTCCCCACAGATGTGTACCTCAAATATAAAAAAATTGCTTGTATCTTTACCTTCAATGGGATACTGGAGGTGGAGAACATGCCAGCATCTATGAGCGAGACTTTAATTACACTGATACTGAAACCAAAAAAAGACCCTGTTAATTGTGCCTCATATTGGCCAATATCATTAATAAATGTAGATTCCAAAATTCTAGCTAAAATTCTTGCACGGAGACTTAATCAAGTAATCACCAAACTTGTATCCCCCGACCAGGCCGCACAATGGATATCAACATTCGTAGGCTTTTCACTTGTATAACATGATAACTCTGGACAACGACTCATAGTGGCCCTACACGATAAAAAGGCATTTGACTCCATGGAGTGGAACTATCTCTGCGCCAGCATGGAGAATAGGCAAAAACCTACTAAAATGGACCACCATGTTATATAAAAACCCATTGGCCGTATCAAAACAAACCAAAACATCTCTCCTCCCTTCTTGCTCTCTAGGGGAATTAGGCAGGGTGCCCCATCTCACCCCTATTATTTGCAAAGGAATCCCTTGCTTCCCTACTAAAAAAACACAAGAGGGCTGAGATTAGGACCCATTAATGAGAAAGTGACCCATTAATGAGATAGTGGTCAGGGTTCTGTGCCTCTATGTGTGATGTGTGGCTGACTGGGAGGACTCCAGCCAGGGTACGAGATCTCAGGAAACAAGGAACACACAACTGGGTTCAATATTGTCTCATTTATTAATAGGCAAACTAAACTATCTATCTTTCATAGCACAGTTACACACAGCATGTATGTGACATCCGGGGGGGGGGGCTAACAAAAGATAGAGGAAATTAAACTATTTCAGGCTAGAGAGTAATGAAATATTTCAAGTTAGAGCATACAGGATACAGATAAACACTTTCTGTGTCACAAGCATGAGTGTAACAATCTCACTATCAGAACCTTGCGTGATGGTTGCACAGGAAAAACCCTGTGGTCTCCGGTGTTCACCGATGCCCCTTTGGGACTCTGGGCTGAGGGTGAAATTACCTTTTGGCATCTTAACTACGTGAGAGATACTGCAATATATGGCATGCTATGAGCTGTACTAGTAGAGTATTATTAGGCTCAAATAGTTGCAGTTTGACCGCAGGCACTGGAGCTGTTGGTGAGGCTGATGTCATCAGTACTGGCTGATCACTGGAGGGTGCCTGAGAGATAGGAGAGAGATGCTCACAGAGCCGCCATCAGGGGGGCACAGGGGATACAAGTGTACCGGGCCCTGGCCTGACGGGGGACCCGGCAGTGCTGAACTTTTCGAAAAGAGCTGGGCGTCGAAGCCCAAAGCCATGCCACCTCCTTCCGAAGTCCTGAATGCAGAAGTGCCGAAACGTCGAAGTCCAAAATGCGGAAGTGCAGAAAAGCCGAACAGCCAAAGTCCCAAATTGCCAAAAGGACCCAAAGTCACAAAAATAGCCGAGGCCAAAGTCCCGAAGTGGCAAAAAGACCCAAAGTTACGAAAACAGCCGATATTGAAGTCATGAAGTGGAGAAAAGACCCGAAGTCACAAAAACAGCCGAAATTGAAGTCCTGAAGCGGCAAAAACACCCAAAGTCATGAAAGGAGGCGAAGTTGAAGTCCTGAAGCCACGAGTTCAATTCATCTGAACACCAATGTATGTTTTTTTTTATCCCCTGGCCACCAATGTATTATTTTAATACTCTATAGGCCCCTGCGAGAAATGTTTTTTTTTTTTAAATATTCTTTGGGGCCCCAATTTTTTTTAACATGTAAGGGGGGCCCTGGCACCAGTGTTTTTTTTTTCTTTAAATTATAGGGGGGCCCTGGTCATCAATAGCTTTTTATAACTTGTGTGTGGGGGGGTCTGTATAGTCTTTTCACTGTGATGTAGAGTGGGTGGGATCTGGGGTGGAGCTTGGGGCCAGGGTGGAAAGGGCCAAGGAGGCCCCGCAAATTTTGTTGCATGGGGCCCTGTTATTTCTAATGATGGCCCAGGATGCACAGCAACAACAATAAAACAAAATATTAAAGCCACATAAAGCACTAGCCTAATTTCTATTTTACATAGTTAAATCGGGTTGAAAAAAGACAAAGCACATCAAGTTTAACCCCTCCAAATGAGAACCCAGCATCCATACACACATACACACCTCCATACTTTCACATAAATTATATACACCCATTGTTCTGCCTCCCTTCCTAAGCACTGAAAGTGTGATCTCTTTAACGTATCAAGTTGTCTTTAGATAGCAATAACTCACAACCTCAGGAATGTCAGCAGACAGATGAACTCAATCAGAATGGCACCTTGAAGCCCCTTGAGAAGTTTATTGCTAAACTGTGAATCTTGATGTCGGGCTAATTGTGCGAATATTTAATGAAATTATATAAAATTATATAAAATTATTTAAAAGAATTTAAGGCTCCTTATTAGTAATAAAGAGGAGGAGTCTTAAATAATATATGCCCAACTCTGAATTCGATATCGAGCTTTCCCAATCAATTGGTACAAAGGTAAAAAATCATGACAATTATTTAATAAAATAATTTATTTATTTAAATATGAATATGACAAAAAAAATGAAATTATTACTTCTTACATTACTTCTTACAAAAAAAAAATCTATTAAACACTCCCTGATATACATTCAATGATTAATCAAAAGGTAAATTGACCAATAGATATTACTTAATAAACGGTAAGCATCCACAAGATAATATATACTTTCACTTCTTAATACTTAATAACAAGGTATTATATAGATCAGAATCAAAGGAGGATTATATAACTGATTCTGATTTGCTAAGGAATTCTGTCCTTAAATTTTCTTATTTCCCCATTAAATCATTAACTTGGATATCATATATATATATATATTAATGAAAAATAAAATGGACCCAAATTAAACAGATTATTCCCAGTTTGCAATTCTGGGAAAGTCAATGTTTAGGGTATGACTATAATACACATAGGAATAATAAATATCCAAGCATACAACTTAATCGAGAAAAAGTATAACAAAAATTTATATTTACCAGATGTAGAGTTTTCACTGGCCTGTGATGTCACCCTGATCTCACTTTCTGGATCTTTAAAACCCACTGGTTCTTTTCTTTTTAGTTGAAGAATGAGTCTTCTTATAGTTGAGAGTCTCCAAGTAGTTTTAGATTTCTTTCCTCCTCTTTCTTTCAGATGTAGAGTTTTTCTTCTTCAGTCAGCCATCCTTTTCTTATCCTTCCTTCTAGTTAATAATCTTATTCTTATTCTTATAGTTAATAATCATCTTATTTGAAAATCCGACATTGACAACAGTGAACATCCAAATCAAAAGATTATAATGTGATCCACTCTAGCAATATCCATGTAGTTCAAAATGGAGCCTAGCAAATACTACTGGACCAGTGGAGATCAGAGGGGATAACAGGAGGGGAGATGGAACAAAACAAGGAAAGCAAACCATGAAACAAATTATACATGTGTAACATGACACTCCCGTCTGAAATCTTTAGATTTCAAATAATATACAAACATTAGTAATAAATCCTACATACATGACAATGCAATCTGTCCTCTGCATCTGAAAACAAGAGGGAAGGCACAAAACAAAGGAGCATAATGCAAACACCAAAATTAATACATCACTACTGTTGCGATGTCCTGCAGATGTCTGTGCAAGGAACAGAAACAGTTCATGAGTCTACTTAGGAATAGCATCCTCCTCTTTGGAGAGAAGTACACCAGATGATTGATGGGTCTGGAGAATCTGTTCACCTTCCACAAGGATATGGTATTTACATCTGACCCGATCATGTCGTGCTTTGGTCATCTCCAAAATGTGACGTGGAGGTTACGTTGAAAACTGTTGTGCTGAGGTTATCACCTTGAGTAATGCTCTGTTGCATACCTTTACCGCATAGTTTTTTCTTCACACAGTAATGGTTCAGGCACACTGTTCAAAACAAGTATTGCGCCCATTAGACAAAACATTTGTCTTAAAGGAATAAACCATAGCAGGCAGACATTGCCTATGATCACCCAGCCTAGGTCCAGGCGTTGGGCATACGGGACATCATGTGGTCCATTTATTTGTTTGCGTACCTTGTGCACCCTTATGATATCTCTGCCAAGTAATAGAAGGATGTCAGAATTTTTTTTGAAGGCAGGTATCTGATCAGCTATAACAGTCAAGTGAGGGTGGTGAGCGGCAGCTGCATGAGTAGGGATCTCTTCTCTGTCAGTTGGGATATGGTTGCACTCAATGAGAGTAGGCAATGTTATTTCTATACTGCCAGCTACTATGAGACCACTGGCTGGCCTTACTGAGGTTTCCATAGTGCCAGCACAGGTGCCCAGAGTGTAGGGAAGGGCATCTGCCTGAATGTTTAACAGGTCAAAAAACTTTGATCTTGCAAAAGATCGGTTACTCTGATCATATAGAATTGCATACAATCTCACAGCACTTTCAGGTTGTCCCTTGGGGTATACACGAATCCAAACATATTTTTGAACAAGACTTGTCATGCAGACCTTCTCCACAGACTTTAGTACATGTAGAGGATACTTAGGTGGGAGGTGATGTCTGAACTGTGCTCTCCCTGCCTTGCTTTGCCACAGGAGAGTTATCTGACAACACAGAGGAAATGTGTTGAAGTGGATGAAGTGCTTCTACATGAAAATCACTGTTGCAGTCTATGCAATTAATAGTCACCTTACAATCTTTAGCAAGGTGTTCTGTTGAGGCAAAGCATTTGAAGCAGACCCCAAATTTCCTTGAAAGTTCCTTGCGCTCTTGCAGGGGTTTTTCCAGAAGCCAATACATTTACTGAGTGGATGTGGCTTGTTATGTTAAGGGCATTGTTGCTTTGATTAGCCTTTCCAGGAACTGAAGTGGGTGCTGACGGAATATCAGTCTTTTTTACTGACACTGGATTTCTGCTTGCGTAGTGGGACTTGTGGACCTTGGAACAACTGGGCCAAGATGGTTAAAATCACTATAGGAGAAACGTGGTTCATTCCTAATGTCTGCAATTCTTCTGATAAACTCACAGAAGTAGGAAAAGGGAGGAGATGCAACTTGATTTTCTTCCTTGTACTTTGACCCAAGTTATGCCCACCTTTCCTGGATACTGTATGGCAGCTTGGAAACCATAGGGTTGACTCCAAGTGCAGTGTCAAGATAACTAAGGCCATCTGGACGTCAGCCTTGGCGAGTTGGTGCTCTAAAAGAAGATCGCTTAGCTCTTGAAAACTTTAGGTTGTCTTTGCCGGATACCTTTGGGAAGCTTTGCAGCCTTCTGAAGCAAGCAATCTCAATTGCTTCAGGGCTTCCAAAGCTATGCTCAAGTCTGTTCCAAGCAGCATTAAGTCCTGCAGCAGGATTGTCCATATGTACTGCTTTGAGTCTCTTGATTCATTCAGTGGATTGGGGACCTAGCCACCTGATAAGCAAATCAAATTCTTATGAAGCTGTGATGTCTAGATCACTAATCATGGCCTTAAAGGTGGATTTCCAGCCTCTATAATTTTCGGGTTTGTCATCGAACTTAGTGAGGCCTGTTTTAGTAATTTCATTGCGAAGCATGTGTAGCGCTATAGTAAATCGAGTGCACCTTACTCTACTATGGGCTTCACTCCTAGTACATATGCTCCGGATGAGACCTTAAATCTTAGGGAGTGAGCCTTCGCATCGAGGTGGAAGCAGGGTGTAGTGCAACTGTAACTGTAATCAGGGTGCAAAGAATTGGGCGCCAGTGGTTCTTATAACTTAACCAAATAACAGATTTATTGAGCACAGTATACAATCCTCAGTGGAGGGTACATAGATCAGAACATTTGCAGGTTCATACAATACATTGAATAGGCAGTACTCACAACACCTTTGGTCAGTATGATTCTCCTCAGAGATAGGAACAATACATGCAGCTTTGAGGAGGTACACCCAGCTTTCAGCCTTTTCCCTAAGTGGAACCTGAGGGGAATCTATCTACCCTAGGTCTGTACACTTAGTCCCTACTTCTGGGCAATGAGTACCCTGGGATCTTAATCCGACTACAATCCTCGTAGGAGCCTCAGACTGCTCAACTAAATAATCGAACTGTCTGTCACTC
The DNA here is from genome assembly GCF_017654675.1 of Xenopus laevis. Taxonomy (NCBI): domain Eukaryota; kingdom Metazoa; phylum Chordata; class Amphibia; order Anura; family Pipidae; genus Xenopus; species Xenopus laevis. Next base: position 36,544,428 of record NC_054377.1, on the reverse strand, counting down.
CTAGAGCGACCTATTAAGGATATAAACTATACTGACTAGACTCTATTTAAGTTTAGGTCCCACAGGGGTCCTGTCTGCTTACTCAGACCAGGACTAACACAAAATGGACGACTGAAAGCATGGCTTCAGAGCCTTTTATATCCCAGCAGGTCTCTGCTGGTCACTGTTAGAAATAGCAGGGGCCTAGCTTGAAGCAGAAAGCGCAAACAGTACCCCTCCCAACTGTATTTTAGGACCCATTTAGGTGTCCATAACATGAGGGACTGCCTGACTATAATACTAGGGGTGGCTATTTTACACATCCCTACACATGTATTTAGCAAACTGTGACAAGTCTGCATTTCCAGACCTTGGATTTATGACTTCAGGTGAAACAAAGACTAGTGAATAAGAATTTAATTTTGGCGCTGGTTCAGACTTCAGGATGTGTTGGGTTGCAGCTGTGGAGGAGTGTGGTAGATTTGCAGTAATTGATTATTTCCATTGTAGGGGAGATGGTCTGGTATTTCCATAATGGTGCTCATAGCTTTTTGCAATGCTGTGGCCTGATGAACTGGAGCGAAACTAGGTAAATTGTCTCTAGGACCGGTATATGCAGTGTACATACCTTGGTCAAGTGACGCAGCCATGTTGACCAGGAGCTGATGTTTTGGAGAAACATCTAAGGGGCCTCTTGCATTAGATGCAGCTGAATGGCTTCTTGTATCATTTGTGACATAGTTGGTAATGCATTTGAAACCCTTTATGTCTGTTGGACTGCTACAATTTATTTCACTCTCATTAGCCTCTTGTTCTAAGACATGCGACCTTGCCAGAGCTGTGGCATGCTCACATTGCTTTTCCAAAGCCTCCATTTCTGCTTTCCTGCATGCAGCTTCTCAGAGCCGCTCGCCTCAGGCGGCAGCGACAGAGAGGATTCCAGGGGCGGCAAAAAGCTGCTCCTGCACCTTTAAGAGCCGAATTTCCATTTTTTAAACCGGAAATTCGGCTGTACTATTGCAAGAGACCGCAATTGTGCTCTCCGCAATAGTGTTCCTGCCATCCCTCCCGACAGGTAAGCCGGTGAGGGGGGGGCGGCATTGCAGGAGCCGCCTCAGGCAGCTCCTTAGTCAGAATTGATGCTGCAGCTTCTGCTTCCATTTCTGCTCTCGTGTGCAGCTTCTACTTCCATTTCTGCTTTCTTTTGTGCAGCTTCTGCTTCCATGCGTGCGGCCTCTGCTTCCATTTCTGCTTTCCTTTGCACAAAGACTGCCTGGACCTTAGTGACTTCAGCATCGGCACATGCCTGAATAAGCTGTTGACGGAAAATGGAAGATCCCGATTGTAGGGATTTGGAGGATCTCGTGGAGTACATTCTGTATCTATGATGAGATCTGGATTCATGAAATCGTGTGATTCTCACTTCTGCCTTTGTCTGCAAAACTAAGCTGTCTCTGTTTAGATTCAGCTCATAAAATTCCTTTGCTTCCTTTTGTGACTCAGCAGTGTTGTACCACTTTAAGAAGTTGGTATATTTCAAACACAATTGCTGGTAGCTCTCATCGGTAGCAATTAAATATTTAAGAGTGCCCTCGAGTTGAAGAGGATTGAAGGCAGGTTGAGAAACGACAGACATACAGACTGTTAAGTCTTAGACCACAAATGGTTAATACCAGAAAGCAATTCCTCTTTATCAGTCTCAAACCTTTGCTGAGCCTTCCAAGTCAATTTGGTTGTTTGATTTTGCACTAGATTCAAGGTTTACTCCCTGATCTGGAAGGAATTCTAATTCTTGCTGTGGATCAGCTTCCACAGAATATGTAGCACTGTGCTGAGAAATTGCACTGGCAGGAAAGGAGATAGTGCTAAGTCCTTCATAGATAGTGCTAAGTTTGCAGAGTCTGTGTTTTCAAGGCAATTTAGACAGGTTTCTTAACTCAAAGAATAGCAGGCAGGAGTTCAAATGCCAAATGCTAATGCAAACAGCTATACCATGCATGTATGATACAGAAGCTGATTTGAATGATGAAGCTGCAACAGTCACAACAGGGTTGATAAACTGAAAGCTGCTATTACTGGCATATATAGACTGTATATGGCTGTGATGCTGCACAGTCTTTAAGTTTCACTATTTCTAGTGTCCATGTACAGTATAACACTTTACATTATATTCCAGAGCAATCAAATAATTTACAACCTCAGGAATGTCAGCAGACAGTTGAACCCGATCAGAATGACACCTTGAAGACCATTGAGAAGTTTATTTCTAAACTTTGAAGATCTTGAACACAGTGAACATCCAGATAGGTCAAACGATTATAATGTGATCCACTCTAGCAATATACATGTAGTTCAAAATGGAGCCTAGCATAAACTACTGGACTAGTGGAGTAAACCAACAGATAGAGATCAGAGGGGATAACATGAGGGGAGATTGAACAAAACAAGGAAAGCAAACCATGACACAAATTATGCATGTATAACATGACACCCATAACTATAGAGTTTAGTTTAGCCTTTCATATTACAGATGCAGCCACTTTGGTTTGTCTGTTTGACACAGAATAACTAAACACAGATATCCCATTTATCTCATTTAACACAGAAAACTGTGTCACAACATCCCATCTAATTAAAGCATTCACCATTGTGAACAATGGTGCTTTGGTATGCTAATGAAAAGGTTAAATGCATTAAATGAGTTAAGATAACTTTAGATAACACAGTTTCTTCAATTAACTCTGAGTCATGACGCATTTAACTCACAAATCCAAGTGGCTTCATCTGTATGTCTGTCCAAGAAATGATTCAAGCCACTCTTTAAGGCATTAACAGAATCAACCATCACAACATCACCTGGCAGTGCACTCCACAACTTTACTGTCCTCACTGTGAGGAACCTTGAGATGTTGCTTCAAATGAAAGTTATTTTTGTCTAGGGGTGTTGTCACGATCGGCTCCCTAAATCCAGAACAGGTACTAGGCTCCCTTGTCTCGGCTCTGCTTCTGCCTGTAGCAGCCGCCTTTTACTTTGGGAGGAGCCCTCCTCTAATCGGATGCCGCCAGGTCTTAATGAGAGAGGAGCCAAGCAAGAGTTCCTTACTGGTGCACGATCGTTATCAAGGTTTTGTATGTACAGTTCATGGACATAAAGCTTAGTCAGGCAGGCCAGGGTCGGTGCAGGCAGAGTTCAAGCAAGGTCAGACAGGCCAGGTCTATATAGGCAGAGTTTGAGCAAGGCAGACCAGGTTGGTACAGGCAGCGTTAAAGGATAGTAAGACAAGCAATGGTCAATACCGCTAGAATTGTCAGACAGGCAGGTAACAGGAATAGCAGAGTTCAGAGTAGTCAGTTGGCAGAATACAGCTGAGTCAAACAGGCAGGGGTCGAAACCAGAAAATACTAACAGAAAAAGTGCACCTAGAAACTAACTAAGTAGATGGGCAATGAATTCTAGACTAAAGCCCCTTTACACACATTTGAATTTTGCACCATGTGCGATGACGTCATGCGCCACTGGCATAAACCCAGAAGTGAGTGGCCCCACAGCAGGCATCCCCGCCGGCCCTAGTCCACCCTAGACCACCTGTGTAAGCCATTAAATAACCCCCCCTTGAGGAGGGGTTACCAGACCTCCAGGCTTGTCAGGAAACCCGAGGTGAAATTGTTTCCAAAGACGGTCAGCCCTAACATCAGAAACAGGAACCCAAGAGTTCTCCTCAAGCCCATATCCCTTCCACTGTACCAAGTACTGTAACTTACCCCGCACAAAGCGAGAGTCAAGGAGTTTCTGGACCAAAACTTTGGGCTGGCCTTCTACCAACACTGGAGGAGGAAAAGATTGTTGTCAGACCTATATGGCTGATTTTAAGAGAGAGACATGAAAAGAGTTAGAGATCTTAAAATTATCAGGCAGTTTGAGTGTCAAGGATTTTGTAGGGGCGCTGTGGAGACTGATGAGGGAAGGGCGCGTTCTTAAGGCAGGAGCTGTATGTGCCTAGGGAACACGTAAAGCGAAGGCAGGAACCGGTTGAAGAGGGCGATGAATCTGACTGGAACAGGTGCGGAACGGAACAGGACAGAGAGGGTGAATATGAGGACTGGACTAGACAGGAAGAATATGAAGAAGGTCAGGACAGGAACAGACTGGATTAGGACTGGACAGTGCGGGCGTAGATCAGGAGACAGGAGCAGACTGGATAGTGGAAGGAAACTGGAGCAGAATAACAGAAAGACTGGATAGGAAAGCAGGAGAGGACTGGAGTGGATAGCAGGAGAGGGAGGAAAAGGCAGGGCAAGATGCAGAGCAAGACAAGGATACAGGTCAGAACAGGAAGCAGGGTCAGGTCAAGGCAGAATAAGGTTAAGGCAAGATCAGGTTTGGAGTAAGGAGCAAAGCAAGATTCAGAATAGCAAGGAAAGCTGAGCAGGGCAAGGTCAAGGCATGGTTAAAGCAAGGAAATAAGTTTAAAGCAGGACCAGAGCAGAACTGTAAGGGCAAGATAAGGCAGATCAAGACAGGACAAGGTTCAGAGCCAGGCAGGACAAGACAGGGAAGGGTTCAAACAAGACAAGATATGATAAGACAAGGCAAGGCGGAATAGTAAGGAGACTAGAACAGGAACCTGTAGCTAGGGACAATGCCTCACTACTAGGATGGGAACCAATGATCAGGTAAGGAGTGTTTGGAGGACTGGTCTTATATAGGTCAGAGTCAGCCCTGATTGGCTTAATACAAACCAACCATGCTGCTGCAGGGCTGGGGCTGCAAAGGTCAGGTAGCATATAGTGAGCAGCCCTACAGGCTGTCCACCTGGCCAAATGGTTATGGTATTGAGCCAGAAACCCAGGAGAGCCTGACATTGAGATGGACAGAGGAAGTATTGATAATTTTCACAATAGAGTGTGGACCAATAAACCTAGATCCCACCTTGAGAGAAGGAAACTTAAGTTTAATATTCTTTGTGGATAACCAGACTAAATTTCCCACCTGATATTTAGATGCCTCTCTATGGCACCAAACGGCTGCTCTTTTCTGAGCTGCCAAAAGTGAATCATGTACCCCAGACCAGATTTTAGAAAAATGTGTTACAGAAGAGTTAACAGAAGGTACAGAGGATAATCAATCACAGTACAAAAAAGCCTTCGGATGCAAACCATTAACAATAAAAAAAACAGAGATTGAACAGTAGATGCATGAGATGCATTATTATAGGCAAATTTTTCCCAAGGCTACAACTCAGCTCATGAGGATAGATTATCAGCAACATAGCATCTTAAGAATTGTTCAAGGGACTGATTATCTCTCTGCCTGACTATTGGTTTGAAGATGGTATGCAGTGGATAATGATAAATTGATCCCAACTAAAGAGCAGAACTTGAACTTGAATTGTATTCCCTGTTGGAAACAATATTGATCGGAAAAACATGCAGTCTGAAAATGTTAGAAATAAACAATTCAGCCAGAGTCTTAGCAAAAGGAAGGTGTGGGAGAGGAATAAAGTGACTAATTTTTCTGAACCTATTCACCACTACCCAGATCACAGTTTTCCCCTGAGAGAGGGGAAGATCCACTATAAAATACATAGATAGATGGGACCAGGGTATAACAGGAATAGGCAATGACCTTAACAAGCCTTGTGATAAATTCCTAGAAGATTTTGACCTTTGACAAACAGGACAAGCATTGAAAAAACGTTGTACATCTTGTTTAAATGAAGGCCACCAAACATTTCGAGATAATAAAGCAGTAGTTTTGGTAATACCAAGATGCCCTGCCATTTTAGAATTGTGAGCTTTACTGAATACCTGCTCCCTCAAATTTTCAGGAACAAAAAATCTAAAATCTAAATTCCGGAAAATGTTGTTGACAAATTCCTGAAACACTGCAGGGGCACTGCATAGGCCAAACGGCATGACCAAATACTCGTAGTGGCCATCCCTGGTGTTAAAAGCAGTTTTCCAATAAGGGGTTGAAGGGGAATATTATTCCTTACTGTGAAGGCAGCATCCAAGAAATTCCCCGCCACCCCTGAATCTACAAAGGCAGAGATTTTAACAGAACCCCCTGGGCCAGGACAACATGACTGGTACCAAGATCCTAGAGGAAAATTGTGGAGATGAAACTTCCTGACCCAAATGGAATGCCCTTTCTCCATTTAGGCTTTGAAGTTTCCCAGCCTCTTAGGACATTGGTTGAGGAAATGGCCTTTATCGCCACGATACATGCAAAGATCTTGTGAATGCCTTCAAGCTTTTTCCTCAGGGGACAGATGAGTAACCCCCAATTGCATGAGTTCCTCCTGAGCAATAGGTAAAAGAAGGAATGGGTGTTTTATCAGCACTCCATGCTGAGGATAAAAAATATACCTCTTTCAGCCGCCTTTCCCTTTGTCTCCTATCAATCTGGAGGGCCAACCTCATAAGGTCATCCAGAGTCAACGGAAGAGGATAATTTTCCAAACTTTCCTTGACAGATTCAGTAATCCCTACCTGAAATGGGCTAAAAAGAATAGTGTCATTCCACCCTGTCTCAACAGACCAGCGGTGGAATTCCGTACAGTACTCCTCTATTACCATTTTCCCCTGACGGAGCTTAAGTATGGCAGTATCAGCAGAGTTAGCAAGATCTGGGTCATCGTACAATATTGCCATGGTACTAAAGAATATCTCTAGAGTAAAGCGGGCAGGGTCAGAGGGGGGTTAACATTAGTGCCAAAATTTGTGGGTCATCTAGAAACAAGGTCATTGCAAACCTTACTTTTTCTTTTCCAGTAGCAAAGGAGTGAGGGAAAAAGCGGAGGTACAATTTGCATGCCTCTTGAAAAATAATTTAAGAATTGACTCCTATTCCCACTAAATTTGTCAGGGAAGGACATTTTTGGTTCATGGGGATTACTCCTATTACCCAAAGCAGCAGGAGGAGAAGGACCCACAGGAACTGCAACAACAGGTTGAACAACAGGGTTTGTCATTTGTTGCACAGCGTCCAACCTGGCAGATAGATTATGCAGCAAATTTGTTCATGGATCCACACACACACTATTTATATGCAGTATGTTTAAATTTATTTCAATTACACCACTGATGAAGGAAGGTTAAATCCCCCAAAACATTGATACATTGGTATTTGAAATAAATTTAAACATACTGCATGTAAATAGTGTGTGTGCGGATACATGATCAGAATTGCTGTTGCTATGACCAGCACCACCATTGCAGTGAAGTGAACAGCGGGAGTGCGGTGGATTAATCAAAAGATATATTATGCAGGCCATAACCATATAGTCTTGTTTCTTCTCTTGTTCTTCCAAGCCCTGTAGAAGGGTGGAGAGGAGCGCTTCAGTAATGAGAGTAGCATCATCAGCATAACTTTCAGCGTCCAATTTTGGACCCACTGTACTATCACGATCAGCTCCCTAAATCCAGAACAGGTGCTAGGCTCCCTGGTCTCAGCTCTGCTTCCACCTGTAGCAGCCGCTAATTGTCCCCACAGCAGACATCCCCACCGGCCCTAGTCCCTGCTGGACCACCAGGGTAAGTCCTTACAGGGGGCATCTGGTATGGTGATTCTCTTTATGGGTAAAAAGGTCCCCTGCTATTTGTCCATAATGTCCATTGTCCTTTAATGTACTTGTAAATTGTAATCATGTCCCCTCATAAGCGGCTTTTTTCAAGAGAAAACAAACCCAACCTTGACACTCTACCCTCATAATTTAAGTCTTACATCCCTCAAACCAGTTTAGTTGCACATCTCTGCACTCTCTCCAGCTCATTTATATCCCTCTTAAGGACTGGAGTACAAAATTGCACTGCATACTCCCGGTTAGGTCTTGCCTTGGTGGCTTTTCCACAAATCCAGGCCTGGCATCCAGAATTAGACAAGTTGTTATCTACAGAAACCCTTAGATCCTTCTAATTTAAGGAAACTCCCATAACACTGCCATTTAATATATAATTTGCATTCATATTATTTTGCCAAAGTGCATAACCTTGCGTTTATCAACACTGAACCATAGTTGTTTTCCTGGAGTATGATCTTCATAAATGCCTTAGCACTGTATACTGAGGTCCCTGGGACTTAGGTGGTGCAGGGAAAAGAGGCGTCATGATGTCCCACAATTTCCTCACTTACACAACTGATTGAAGCTGAGTCTTCTTACAGTGTGATGAGTGGATCCAATTGGGGTTCAGCATCACTTTCTCTGCAGAATCTGTTGTGAGAAGCACTTGAGTGGTCCATCCCAGCTTTTGTGATGTGCTCTTTGATGAGGACTCAATTTCTTGGAACAATGTGATGGAAAACTATGTAATCCTGGAACATCTGCCTGTGTCTGGTAATGAAGAATAAACTCAAGAATGCTATTTGGTAAGTTCCTTATGCAACTGGATAACATACTGAGTCAAACATCTATAGTTCAGATCAACAAGAGGAAAGTATTGAGCCATGCACACTGGTCTCCCAAAAAGTATGTATTACAATGTGAGCTTAGGTAGGCCTTGGGGAATGTGTCTAATAGACATAGGAAATAGGCTCAAAACATCTGGCCGTACAGGTTTGGTTTCTGCACACACCTTGCCAAGCATTTTTTACTGAAGCCATTTCAGATAATAGTTAATAATTTATACAATAAAGTAAACCTTGAAGGGAGACAGTATACAATTGTATTTTGACTGTTGGCAAATAAAGAGACACATATCAATACAATAGTCTGAGTAGAAAATACTGCTTGTTCAAAGATATGAAATTACAGTATTTTCATATCTTTGAACAAGCTATGGAGGTTATAGCTTAATAATCAGTAATAAAATGTGTCTAAAAACTGAGCAGACAAGATTTCCGTTATCACAGGCTATATCCTTAATAAGGGTACCTAATACTTAATGATAGCAAACGTGCACAAACTAATGTTTCCCCCCAAAGGTAAGACACTTTCTTGTTTAAAATATTTTATTTGATTTTTATATAAAACAAATGAAATCAAAATGACAACAAATGTTAAGGAGACAATGGCATGATATTAACACTTTCTTGTTAACATGTACTACCCCATGGAACTGCATAATGAATATTATGATGCATAATGGTGCTACATGTTTAAAAAGGCCTATAATACTTTTGAACAGAGACCATTGTGGTCGATGGTCAACATATTATCTCTCCAATATGTGAAATCTGAGGGTGGCATGTAATTGCATTTGCCAAGTGAAGAATGTCAGAAAGCTATTTAATCTATGTAGCTGATGTGTCTTATCAGACAAGACACTTATGAGTAGGGTATATTCATCAAAAGTTGAAGTTAGAGATCACCACAGTCTGCTAGAGTGGAATATCGCCTTTCCCCATTCATTTATATGTTATTTTTAAAAGCGTATTTATCAAAACAACAAGGAACACATGGAAAATCACAGTGTCAAAATGCAATGTTAGTCTATTTGAGTGCATTCAAGGTTAACATTTGCTGTAACGTCTGAGAATGTTGGTAGGGCTGTGCATTCTTTATGTCATAACAAGCAACATATTTTTCATCAAGAACAAGCAACAGGAACACTTGCAAAATCACTGTGGCAGAGTGCAATGTAAGACTAAGGGAGTACATTCAGGTTAAAATAAGCTCTAACTTTTGAGAAAGTTGTCAGGGCTGTGAATTCTATGTAGCATTACAAGTGCTGAATTCTAATTAGTCCGAGGTCTCTGTGGCCTATGCAACTTCTGAACTCTGGTTCATTTCTATGCCATTTTCTATTTTAAAAGCATATATTTAGAATTGGATATTTTGCTTATGTAGGCAGATATTTTGCTTATGTAGGCAGATTAAAAATAATTATTGCACAGGAACATGAGCAATCTCAAGGCAAGCTGTTAGATAAGGTGTAAGCTCCTTCCATAAACAATATGTTGTGTTATGATAACAACCTTGGACTTCGAGGATACTTAGAATAAGAACTAATGAACTAAAATTATTTTGAAGAAAAAGGTAATCATACCTTTGTGTTGAATGTAACCAATCTTGTATGGCTAATATTTTCTATGCTGATGGGATATTATAAAGATGTATATAACAGTCAGTTTGAGGGAGAATTCACCGGGGCTATTGAATGCTTTTGTACTATATGCTTGAATAAATTTCATTCTCTGATTGAAACTTTGTACCGCATTGGCTTCATCATTGGAAAATACACTCACACCGAGGTCCACACTAAACATAAGCAGCTTCCAACAGTACACCTGTCATGAAGGACAAACAACATGAACACTTGCAAAATCAATTTGTCATAATGCATTGCTAGAAGCATATTCTGGTTAAAATGAACTGTAAATTTTGAGAATGGCAGGACTCTGAATTCAATATGGCATTACAAGCAGCTTCCAACAATATACCTTCAAAAAGTTATTTATCAAGGACAAACAACTGGAACCCTTGCAAAATCCCTGTGCAAAAATGTAATGTAAGTCTAAGTGAGTGCATTCAGGAAAACATTAGCTGTAACTTTTGGGAAAGTAGGCATTCTAAATGGCATTACAAGCAGCTTCCAACACTATACCTTCAACTTCAACAAGTTTTTCATCATGGACAAGCAACTGGAACTCTCAAAATAACTGTGCCAAAATGCAATGTAAGTTTATGGGAGTGAATTCAGGTTAACATTAGCTCAAAATTTTGCGAAAGTTAGCACTGCTTTAAGTTATATGTGGCATTACAAGTAGTTTCCAAAACTACACCGTCAACAAGTTTAGGACACGCCACAGAAACACTTGCAAATTCACTGTGCCAAAATGCAATGTAGTAGTGCATTTAGGATAACAATAGCTGTAACTTTTGAGAAAGTTGGTAGGGCTGTGAATTTTATATGGCATTACAAGCATCTTCAAACACTGCACCTTCAACAAGTTTTTCATCAAGGACAAGCAACAGGAACACTTGCAAAATCACTGTGCCAAAATGCATTGTACCTCTATAGGAATGCATTCAAGTTGACTTTAGCTGTAACTTTTGAGAAAGTTGTCAGGGCTGCAAGTTCGATGTGGCATTAGAATTAGCATCCAACACTACACTGTACCAAAATGCAATGTACGTCTGAAGGAGGTGAACATTAACTGTAACTTTTGTGAAAGTTGGTAGGGCTGTAAATTCTAAAGAATATCACAAGCAGCTTCCAACATTACACCTTTAACAAGTTTTTCATCAAGGCCACACAACAGGAACACTTACAAAATCACTGTGAAAATGCAATGTAAGTTTATGGGAGTTCATTTAGGATAACATTAGCTGTAACTTCTGAGAAAGATGACAGGACTGTAAAGTCAATGTGGCATTACAAACAGCTTCCAACACTACAACTTCAATAAGTTTGTCACCAAGGAAAAGCAACAGGAACAATTGCAAAATCACTCTGCCAAAATGCATTGTAAGTCTATGGGAGTGCATTCTGTTTAACATTAGCTGTAACTTTTGGGAAAGTTGTCAGGGCTGCAAATTCGATATGGCATTAGAATTATCTTCCAACACTACACCTTCAACAAGTTTTTCATCAAGGACAAGCCACAGGAACACTTGCAAATTCACTGTGACAAATTGCAATGTATGTCTATGGGAGTGCATTCCGGTTGACATTACCTGTATCTTTTGAGAATGTTGTCAGGGCTGAAAATTCTATATTTCATTAGAATTATCTCAAAATACTACAACTTCAAATAGCTTTTAATCAAGGACAAGCAACAGGAACACTTGCCAAATCACTGTGCCACATTGCAATCTAAGTCTATGGGAATGCATTCAGGTATACTTTAGCTGTTACTTTTGAGAAAGTTGTCAGGGCTGAAAATTCTATATAGCACTAGAATTAGCTCCCAACACTTCAACTTCAATAAGTTTTTAATCCCTTGATTGTCCTTACAAGAAACAGGAGCACTTGCAAAATCACTCTGCCGCAATGCAATCTAAGTCTAAGGTAACTTTAGCTGTAGCTTTTGAGAAAGTTGTCAGGGTTGCAAATTCAATATGGCATTAGAATTAGTTTCCAACACTATATCTTCAACAAGTTTTTCATCAAGGACAAGCAACAAGAACACTTGCAAAACCTCTGTGCCAAAATGCATTGTAAGTCTACGGGAATGCATTCAGGTTGACTTTAGCTGGAACTTTTGAGAAAGTTGTCAGTGCTGTAAATTCTATATGGAATTAGAATTAGCTTCCAACACTACACCTTCAATGAATTTTGCATCAAGGACAAGCAACAGAAACACTTGCAAAATCACTGTTCCAAAAAGCATTTTAAGTCTATGGGAATGCATTCAGGTTGACTTTAGCTGTAACTTTTGAGAAAGTTGTCAGGGCTGCAAATTCGATATTGCATTAGAATTATCTTCCAACACTACACCTTCAATAAGTTTTTCTTCTAGGACAAGCAACAGGAACACTTGGAAAAGCCACTGTGCCAAATGCATTGTAAGTTTATGGGATTGCATTCAGGTTGACTTTAGCTGTAACTTTTGAGAAAATTGTCAGGGCTTCAAACACGACACCTTCAATAAGTTTTTCATCAAGGACAAGAAACAGGAACACATACAAAAGCACTGTGCCAAAATGCAATGTAAGTGTATGGGAATGCATTCAGGTTGACTTTAGCTGCAACTTTTGAGAAAGTTGTCCGGGCTTCAAACACAATAACTTCAACAAGTTTTTCATCAAGGACAAGCAACAGGAACACTTGTCTATGGGAATGTATTCAGGTTGACTTTAGCTGTAACTTTTGAGAATGTTGTCAGGGCTGCAAATTCGATATTGCATTAGAATTATCTTCCAACACTACACCTTCAATAAGTTTTTCTTCTAGGACAAGCAACAGGAACACTTGGAAAAGCCACTGTGCCAAATGCATTGTAAGTTTATGGGATTGCTTTCAGGTTGACTTTTTCATCAAGGACAAGCAACAGGAACACTTGTAAAATCACTTTGCCAAAATGCAATGTAAGTCTATAGGAGTACATTCCGGCTAACATTAGCTGTAACTTTTGAGAAAGTTGTCAGGGCTATAAATTCAAAATTGCATTAGAATTAGCTTTTAACACTACATCTTCAACAAAGTTTTTCATCAAGGACAAGCAACAGGAACAGTTGCAAAATCACTGTTCCAAAATGAATTGTAAGTCTAATGGAATGCATTCAGGTTGACTTTAGCTGTAACTTTTTAGAAAAATGTCAGGGCTTCAAATTCTATATTGCTTTAGAATTAGCTTCCACCACTGCATCTTCAACAAGTTTTTCATCAAGGACAAGCAACAGGAACAGTTGCAAAATCACTGTGCCAAAATGCACTGTAAGTCTATGGGAATGCCATTCCGGTTAACATTAGCTGTAACTTTTGAGAAAGTTGTCAGGGCTTCAAATTCGATATGGCATTAGAATTAGCTTCCAACACTACACCTTCAATGAGTTTTGCATCAAGGACAAGCAACAGAAACACTTACAAAATCACTGAGCCAAAATGCATTGTAAGTCTATGGGAATGCTTTCAGGTTGACTTTAGCTGTAACTTTTGAGAAAGTTGTCAAAGCTGCAAATTATATATAACATTTCAAAAAGATTCCAACACAACACCTTCAACAAGTTTTTCATCAAGGACAAGCAACAGGAACACTTGCAAACTCACTGTGCCAAAATGCAATGTAAGTCTATGGGAGTGCATTCCAGCTAACATTAGCTGTAACTTTTTAGAAAGTTGTCAGGGCTATAAATTCAAAATTGCATTAGAATTAGCTTCCAACACTACACCTTCAACAATTTTTTCATCAAGGACAAGCAACAGGAACAATTGCAAAATCACTCTGCCAAAATGCATTGTAAGTCTATGGGAGTGCATTCTGTTTAACATTAGCTGTAACTTTTGGGAAAGTTGTCAGGGCTGCAAATTCAATATGGCATTAGAATTAGCTTCCAACACTATACCTTCAATAAGTTTTTCATCAAGGACAAGCAACAGGAAAACTTGCAAAACCACGTTGCTAAAATGCATTGTAAGTCTATGGGAGTGCATTCTGGTTTACATTGGTTGTAACTTTTGGTTTGAAATATTTTTTTTGGTTTTCACAATTATTTGGTTTTCTTGAATAAGAAAAATCAAGATGATAACAAACAGTATGCAGAATAAGAAGATTAATAAAATGACATATTATACAGAATGTATAGCTTACAATAAAGTAATATGTAAAATAAAATAGAAACTAACAAGAACTAACTATCGCTAACTAAGCCAGTGGACGCATAGACATTCTTAAAAGAAAAAGAAGAAAGAAAAAGCCCACTGTCTTGGGAATGTCAGATAACCCCCCCATGAACATTTTACAATTGAAGAAACTAAGGCATTTGACTTCTGGTATTGAAGTCACAGAACTTCAGAACAGAACAGAAGTAATACACTGTTTTACATCTTCCTGCTCCGACATGTACATACTTTGAATGACACACCAGGAGAGACCATGCCTGATTCTACTTCATTTCTCTGGATTTTTAGTTTTGGAAAAGGGAAACTGAATTTATCAGTTATCATATGTCATAAATGATTCTTTGGAATTATTTCCTTTAGTTTTTACTAATAAAGCTTCCTGACAACTAAGCTGGTTCACATAAGCCATTGTGTCTGTCAATGAGGAAGACTCATTTTGTAGCCAACAGTTAAATAAAGCCTTTCTGGAGGCAGCCAAAAATAAAATTGTCAATATTTTATTTTCTTGGGACTTAAATTCTATATTCAAATTTGAAGAGAGCCTACTATCATCTCGAGGCAACAAAGCAAAACCTGGAGATATTTTAATTATGTTTAGAAAACTGGTAACTTCCTTCCAAAATATACTGATCTTTGAACAAGTCCATAGATAGTGAAGAAGGGACACATTATACTCATCACACTTGGGGCAGTATGATACAGGACTAGAAAAGATACCTTTAGAAAAAATTTTCCCATAGCCTAAGTGAACTAACTTAAAATGTTGTATCCGCCAACTCTCTGCCAAAATGAATTTATTGTAATTACAAATAGACTTCACCAAATCTGAAGGGGATATTTGACATTGTAGATACTCCATTTGTTGGACACTTTAAGTATTGGGTGTGGGTCTGACCCATAATCATTCCAAATTTTTTTAGATATAGAGTTAATAGAAATCAAAGAAGGAATCTCCAAAAACTCTCCCAAATCTTCAGCTAACCTATGATCTGACAAAACAATGTTTCTATTATTACTTAACAAAGAAAGACCACATTGACAAGCTAAGTAATAATATCTATCAAATTTAAGAAGCCCGTAGTCTTTTCTGAGTCTTGACCAAGATAACAGAGTCTCATTGGGTGGATCTAATAAATCTTTTACTAAGACTAATAATTTTTTCTTCAAAGAAAATAAAAAGGACTCAGACTTTTGAAAATCTGAGGGTTTAAGTAAGAGTTTAGCCGGCATAAAAGGAGTTTCCGTAAAACTGTAGCTGTGTCGAGAGAATAAGTGTTTCCACACAAAAATAGAGTCCCGAAAAAGGGGATTCTTCTTAAAATTGCTAGGAATACTACCCCATTTACTATGTAAAACAGGTATAATATCAAAGTGAGGTTCATAGAAAATTTCAATTTCAGGATTTGTAAACTTATTACCTTGAGAGATCCACTCAATGAGATATCTAGTAAGGGTTGATAAATTGAAAGCTCTGAAATTAGGGAGATTTAAACCTCCAAGTTTAACTAGAGCTCTTAACTTATGGAGAGCAATCTTTGCTTTTTCCCGTTCCACATAATCTTGATAAGAGCAGAATCAAGTTTCTTGATATCAGAATGTTTTATAATCAAAGGGAGATTAATTAATGGGTATATCATCTTGGGGAATATCAATGATTTAAAATCATAAGATTAAGGCCCGTTTTTCACACATGGAGGAAACCTTATGACAAGCTGGAGTAATATTTAATGAATATAAATTATTTAAGTCTGAAGGTATTATTAATCCTAAATATTTAATCAGATTTCTGGGGTATTTCAGGTGAATTTTTTTAAGTAAAGAGTTTGAAAAAGAACCATATATGTTCATCACTTCAGATTTATTCACATTAACCTTATAACCAGAAAAATACTGGAAATCTTGTAGTAAGTCAAAAACAATCTTAAATGAAGACTCTGGGTTTCTTAAAATCAGCAACAAATCATCTGCGAAGGCTAAAACCTTGAGTTGTTTATTATTGATGGTAATTCCCTTAATCAATTTAGACAAATCAATGAAACAAATTAATGGTTCTAGTGCAATATTAACTAAAAGGGGCGATAAAGGACAGCCTTGTCTCGTACCCTTAAATATTTCAAAGGGTGTTGACTTAGCTCTCCCCAAGATTATTTGCGTTTTGGGACTTTTATAGAGGCATTCGATATATTGGTAAAATGGGCCCGTGATACAAAATTTTTGAAGGCACATAAATAGATGTTTCCATGTTATATTATCAAATGCTTTTTCAGCATCAATATTAAGAATAGAACTGGGAATTTTATGCTTTTTGGCAAAAAATAAAATATGGATCAAAACCCTAATATATAACTCCAGATCTGTTTTTAATAAAGCCATTTTGGGTTTCTGAAATTACGGAGGGAAGAATTAAAGAGAGCCTATCAGCAAGAACCTTAGATAGCATCTTGATATCTTGATGTAATAAAGAAATTGGTCTATAGGAAGAGGGACGAGATAAGTCTTTGACCTTTTTTGGGATAACTCTAAGATTCGAGAGTTCACTAGAGGGTAAACATTTTCCAAAGAATAACATGTCATTAAATAAATTTGTTAGAGAAGGTGAGATCTTGTCTTTCATTATTTTATAAAAAGATGGAGTTAAGCCATCAGGACCACCTGCTTTAGAAGTTTTCAAATTATTTATAATATTGGAGACTTCTTCAGTGGAAATTGGACTATTAAGACTAAAGTCTTAATAGTCCAATTTCCACTGAAGAAGTCTCCAATATTATTATTAAGCAATATGAATCTTACAGCACAATGCTAGCAAAAATACAAGCTGAAGTCACAAAAAGCGATATTGCATCACTAACACTAATTGTTCTTTTGAGATCTGAGGGATTTCACAATTTTCAAAAAATGTTAACATTAGGATTAGAGTGTTCAAGTCTTTATAATAATTTTTGAAAATGTATACAATTTTATTAGGGTCATTTGTTAATTGGTTATGAGTATCCCTTATTTTTATAATCTTAGCCCGTTTATTTTCTGCCTTAGTGAGATTAAAAAGCAAATTATTTGCTCTGTTACTCAAATTATGGATTTTAGCCTGCGAGTAAGATGCGAAAAAATGATGTCTTACTTTGATGCAGATTTTAAGTTCCTCTAAAATTTTCTTATACTTTTGGGCATTTTCAAAGGAGGGGTGCTGTTTAAAGCGAATATAAAGAACACTCTGAATTTTACTTAGCTTAAAAAACTTTTCGTGGACTTTTTTAAAGAAGTGAGACTAAAATGAAGATATCTCCCCCCCTAGCCACTGCCTTCCAAGTTTCCCACAATAATGATGGGTCATTAGAGTATATTTTGTTTTCATCTAAAAACAGATCCCATCTGTTATGTAGCATTTTAATAAAGTCAGAATTTTCTCTAAGTGAGTCAGTAAAAGACCAAGAAACATAGTTTTTAGGGGCAGGAACTTGGAAAGCACAAGAGAAACTGGTGCATGGTCTGAGACATCAATGTTATCTATATTTGTTTCAATAGTTCTATTTATCAAATTGTTGGAAATTAAAATAAAGTCTATTCTTGTTACTACATGATGAGCAGATGAAAAAAAAGTAAAATCTTTTTCAGCAGGATGAAAAAGCCTCCAAACATCAGTAAGATTAGTGTCTTTGCAAGAAATTATGTAGGAGAGTAGACTTTTTACAGGGATTATTCAATTTCCAATCAGATCTGTCCAATGAACTGAGAAAGGACTCATTCAAGTCCCCTGCCAGAAAAATATTATTAGTGAAGAAATTTGTTTTTTAAGTAAGATAAGATAGTCTTTTTTGGAACTATTTGGAGCATAAGCTGAACATAAGTGCCAAGTAACATCATTAATGAGTACTTCAGTGTAAATAAATCTGCCAAGTTCATCTTTAGTCGACTTAATAACAGCAACATTCAATAACCAATATGCAGCAGAGCCCCCGGTTAAGAGAACCGCAAGTTCACAGGTGAATCTCGAATACAGCGTTGGCTTGACAAATGCAATGGCAGAATCTAAGGTAACTAAAGAGCTCAGCACATCAGGAACACCTCAACAGTCATACGAAGCCAAACCACCAAAAAACTGCTTCCTCTCTGCTCCTCTGGCTCTCCTCACTCCGGGAACCAACACAAACAAATTTGAAATGAAGAGAACAGTTTCTATGTGCCGACTCTACCCTGGTAAGAAGGAGCTCAACCTCTGTGCTCCCATCACCTCAGGCGCCGAACAGGAAGTCCGCTGTAACTTTTAGGATAGTTTTCAGGGCTGCAAATTCAATATGGCTTTAGAATTAGCTTCCAACACTACACCTTCATCAAGTTTTTCATCAAGGAAAAGCAATAGGAACACTTGCAAAACCACTGTGCCAAAATTCATTGTAAGTCTATAGGAATGCATTAAGGTTGACTTTAGCTGTAACTTTTGAGAAAGTTGTCAGGGCTATAAAGTATATATATTGCATTAGAATTAGCTTCCAACACTACACCTTCAACAAGTTTTTCATCAAAGACAAGCAACAGGAACACTTGCAAAATCACTGTGCCAAAATGCATTGTAGGTCTATGGGAATGCATTCAGGTTGACGTTAGCTGTAACTTATGGGAAAGTTGACAGGGCTGTAAATTCGATATTGCATTAGAATTAGCTTCCAACACTACACCTTCAACAAGTTTTGCATCAAGGAAAAGCAAAAGGAACACTTGCAAAATCACGGTGCCAAAATGCATTGTAAGTCTATGGGAATGCATTCAGGTTGACTTTAGCTGTAACTTTTCAGAAAGTTGTCAAGGCTGCAAATTCGATATGGCATTAGAATTAGATTCCACCAATACACCTTCAATAAGTTTTGCATCAAGAAAAAGCAAAAGAAACGCTTGCAAAACCACTGTGCCAAAATGCATTGTAAGTCTATGGGAGTGCATTCTGGTTAACATTAGCTGTAGCTTTTGGGAATGTTGTCAGAGCTGCAAATTCAATATGGCATTAGAACTAGCTTCCAACACTACACTTTCAACAAGTTTTTCATCAATAACAAACAACAGGAACATTTGCAAAAGCATTGTGCAAGAATGCATTGTAAGTCTATTGGAGTTCATTCTGGTTAACATTAGCTGTAACTTTTGGGAAAGTTGTCAGGGCTGCAAATCGAATATAGCATTGGAATTAGCTTCCATCACTAAACCTTCAACAAGTTTTGCATCAAGGAAAAGCAACAGGAACACTTGGGAGTGCATTCTGGTTAACATTAGCTGTAACTTTTGGGAAAGTTGTCAGGGCTGCAAATTCAAAATGGCATTAGAATTAGCTTCCAACATTACACCTTCAGCAAGTTTTGCATCAATGAAAAGCAACAGAAACATTAGCAAAAGCACTCTGCCAAAATGCATTGTAAGTCTATGGGAGAGCATTCTGTTTAACATTAGCTGTAACTTTTGGGAAAGTTGTCAGGGCTGCAAATCCAATATGGCATTAGAATTAGCTTCCAACACTACACCTTCAACAAGTTTTGCATCAAGGAAAAGCAACAGGAACACTTGCAAAAGCACTCTGCCAAAATGCATTGTAAGTTTATGGGAATGCATTCTGGTTAACATTAGCTGTAACTTTTGGGAAAATTGCCAGGGCTGCAAATTCAATATGGCATTAGAATTAGCTTCCAACACCACACCTTCAACAAGTTTTTCATCAATAACAAACAATGGGAATGCATTCTTGTTAAATATCTTTTTATTAAGTTTTCAATATCAAAAAAAGTATCAGGGGTACAGAAGATAAAGAAGGGGGGGATACAAAGAAAAAGACAAAAAGAAAGAAAAAGTTTTCCACACCTACAAGAAAATGTTTTTTCAACAATATTTAAAAGGATAGTACATAAGCCGTTGTGTTACATGACAGACATGTAAATTGTAAGTTACTTATTTAGTTGAACAAGATGTTTTTAATATTATCCAAGAAATAAATAACAATATTGATATACATTAATTTATTTCTTTCCATATAAGAAATCCAGGGGTTCCAATTTTTCAGGTGTTTGTGCAAAACATCATTTTTATATGCTATAACCTCTTCAGCATGTCGTTTGTCCTCAATTAGTTTTACCCACTCTGTTAAGAGGGGAGGCTTTTTAGATTTCCATTTACGGGGAATCAATGACCTAGCAGAAACTAGAATATATTTGATAGTTGGTATGTTGATAATCTTTTTAATATTATTATCATATAAGAGTAAACTGTGGAAGGATGTAACCTTAAAAGATTGGGGTATATTTTGTCAATAATAGATTGGATAGCCTCCCAATAAGGTTTTAAAATTTTGCATCCATACCAAATATGTTCATAGGTACCCTTTTCCTCTTTACATCTCCAACAGAGATCTTCTGTGCCATATATGCTTTTTAATTTGACTGGGGTTAAGTACCATCTTGCCAAAAGTTTATAAGATGATTCATATGATGCTGTAGAGGTAAATGTTTTGTATGTATTGATGCAAATCTTTTCCCATTCATCCGTTGAGAGGTTAAAGTTTAATTCCTCTTCCCACTTGTGGGCAAATGGAGGTTTTACGTATCCATTTGAGATCAGACTTCTATAGAAAAATGAAATTGGTCTTTTTATATGAATATTTTTCAAAAAAATGTGTTCAAACCAAGATAGATTGTTGCTTATAGAATTAATATCAAATGTTTCCGATATATTCCGTTATGGATCTGAATAACCCTTTATTCTTGTTATTGTTTCCAAATAGAACTAAGAATTTTTCTAATGGTATAATCTTATTATCTTCTATAGTCATTTAGTCTGAATAATTTAGGTTGGCACTCCCCCTTCTGGGGAAATGCGGTATTACTTATGTTTATCTGAGCTGATAAATTCTCTGGAATGGGTGTTAATATAGAGGGATAAACACAAAGTTCATATAAGTTCATATAAGTTCATATTCATTATTAATTCTATGAAACGTTTTTAATGTAGGGTGGGCTGTTACCTTGCTTCGGTCATAAAAGGAATTTTCTTTTCCTCTTTCCAGATCAAAGAATCTAATCTGAGAATCTCTTCTCCTTTTTCTGCATCAATAAAGGATTTGGAGGAGTCACTGTTGTGCCATGAAAAGTTGCATAGCAAAATAATAAGTTTTCAAACATGGTAAGCCAATTCCTCCCTTTTCCTTTGGTTTAATTAATGTATTGTAGGCTATTCTGGGTACCGAATCTTTCCAAATAAATTTGGACAATTTTGATTTTATGATATTGAAAAATCTCAAAGGGACTTCAATAGGCATATCCTGAAATATATGTAACAACTTAGGAAGGAATATCATTTTTACTATGTTTACTCTTCCTAACCAAGAGACACATACATTGTTAAAACTCACAATGTCCTTATCTATTGTTTCTATAGCAGGAATGTAATTCAATTTATACAGCAATTTTTCGTTATGGATGAGATGGATCCCCAGATATTTTATTGATACCTTAGCCCACTTAAAGGGAAAATTGTTTTTTAATCGAGTAATTGTTTGTTCTGAAAGGGAGAATGTTTAACATTTCTGATTTGTTGTAATTTAATTTGAAGTTGGATAGAGACCCAAAACACTTGATTAGATTCATTAAATTAGGTATAGATTAATGTGGCTTAGTGATATAAAATAGCAAATCGTCTGCAAAGGCAGATACTTTATAATGAGAGTTTGCTATTTTAATCCCTGTTGTATCTATATTTTGCCTAATTGCAAGTAGTAAAGATTCAATAGTTAGAATAAACAACAAGGGGAACAAAGGACAACCCTGTCTCGTCCCATTGCTGATTTATTTATTTATTTGATAACGTGCCATTAATTCTTATTCTAGCATTGGGACATTTCTATAGGGACATTATTTTATTTATTATACCTGTACTGAATCCTATTTTTTCCAACATCTGTTCAATAAATAACCATTCTAGTCTATCGAAGGCTTTTTCAGCATACATAGATAAATTAGGGCCTCCTCGTTTTTCTTTTTCATATACTTTATTATGTTTACAGCTCTAATTGTATTATTTTTCCCTTCTCTGCCAGGTACAAAACCCGCTTGGTCAAAATGGATTAGGTTAGGTAAGTGTACTATTGGCAAGTAATTTTGCAAATAATTTTTGATCTATGTTAAGGAAAATTGGCCTATAACTAGCACATTCAGTAGGATCTTTTCTTGGTTTGTGTATAACTGTAATGTGGGCTTCTTGGGATTGTTCTGGAATTTGAGAGTGTCTATTCTGTGAGTCAAAGAACTCCAGCAATATAGGGACTAAGATTTTATCAAAGATTTTATAATAGCTCGTCAAGAATCCATCTGGGCCTGGGCTTTTGCCCAGTGGAAGATTCTTTATTGCTTTTTGCAGTTCCTCCTCATTAAAAGGTTTGTCTAATTCTTCGGCTATACTCTTATCTAAGGAAGGTATTTTAATTTGGGATAGAAATTGGTTAATTTGTTTTTTCTTTATTTCTCTGTGAGAATTATTAGCATATTGTTTGTTTACATTATATAGTCTGGTATAATAATCTTGAAAACATTTTGCTATATCTGTAGTTGTATGTACCATTTGTTGCTTATCATTTTTAATTTTTAAAAGGTAAGATTTTATAAATTGAGATTTCAACTTGTTTGCTAGATATTTGCCACATTTATTACTATTTTCATATAGGTATTGTTTAATCCTTGTGTAGGCTTTGTTGGAGATTGTATCTAGAAGTATTTTTAAATCTTTTCTTTTCTCTTTTAACTCTTTAAAGACCTTATCTGATAAGTATTTTTTATGTAGGGATTCTAAATTATGTATATCTTTCAATAATGAGTTTATTTTCTTCTCCCTTTCTTTTTTAGCAAAGGAGCCCAAAGAAATCAACAAACCTCTTATCGTGCACTTATGTGCTTCCCATCTGTTATGTAAAGAAGTATCATTTACATTATTTTCGAAGAAGAATTGTTTGAGTCTGTATCACGATCGCCGCCCGGAGCAGGTCCTGGAGCTCCGGGCGGCGCGTCCCTCCCTGCCGGCATCGCTCCCAAAATGGCAGCGCCCATGACCGCCACGTGGGTAGCGGCGCCGGCGCGATGACGTCAGCGCGCCGACGTCGGCGCAAGGACGCCAATGACGTCACTATGGCGCCAAATTTGAAATAAAAACGCTACCTGGGCGCCAGAATGGCGCCCAAGTATAGGAATTCATTTCCTAAGTGTTTCCTGGGTTTCCTGTGTGCTGATTTTGCTGATCCTGTTCCTGATTACTTATCTTGACCCCTGCCTGGACTTTGGACTTTGCTGTTATCTGCCTGCCCCTGAACTCTTGCCTGGATCCTGACTACTCTTTGTATTAACCCTTTGGACACCGCGACCTTGCTCCCTCAAGAGGGCTTCCTCCTCGATCCTGACTACCTCCCTGGAGGGAGCTCCCGGCTCCCTGACAGTATACTTGGGCCATGGATCCTACTGAGGAAGCTACGCCTGATGTCGGACGAGCGCTCCGCGGACTGGCATCCCGCATGCAGGAATATGAAGCCCAGCAGTACCACATAGGACAGGCACTCGATACCCTTCTCTCCCGAGTGCCTCCAGCGCCTCCTGCTTCCCAAGCGGCTGCAAATCCTCCCATGGCGGACGTCTCGTCTAGCACAGGTTTCTCGTCTGGTGAGCCTCGTATTCCGCCTCCTCCTCGCTTCAGTGGGGACCCACAGGACTGCAGAGGTTTCGCTACACAGTGCCAGATCCAGTTCGAGTTTCAACCCTCGCACTTCCCCAATGAACGTTCCAAGGTGGGGTATGTGATGTCTCGTTTGGTGGGCAAACCGCTTGAGTGGGCAACATCTCTTTGGGAGAAGAATTCTCCACTGACTTTTGATGCCAAGGCTTTTCTTCAAGCATTTCGTACTGTGTTTGATGCCCCGGGTCGGGTCACTAATGCCCCTTCTCGTCTTCTGCAACTCCGACAGGGAAACCGCAGTGTCAGTGACTATGCTGTTGACTTTAGAACTTTGATGGCTGAAACTTCCTGGAATGACGATGCCTATAAGGCCGTATTCTATCAAGGTCTGTCTATTCGCATTAAAGATGATCTTGTCTCCAGGGAGTTCCCTGATCTGCTGGAAGATTTGATTGCACCTTTGATTAAGGTGGACACTTGTCTCAGAGAGCATCAAGTAGAGAGGGAGCGTTGTAAACGATTTCAACCCTTGTTGGCACCTCGCTTCCAGAGACCTCTCTTGCAAACTCCTGCTGCTCAAGCTTCTCCTTCTCCTCCGGAGGAACCGATGCAGGTTGGAAGGGCTCGTCTCTCCGAACAAGAAAGACTCCGTAGACGAATGGCTGGCTTATGTCTGTATTGTGGCGGACAGTCTCATTTTGCGAACACTTGTCCGGTGAAGCCCACGAGTTCTGTTCCCCGAGGTATATCTAGGGTAACTCATGTAGGGGGCACTACTCCGAAGTCTCAAGAGAACACTCACAGGTTTCTCCTTCCTTTACAGATTCGCCTAGCCACTAAGACCATTGTCGGCTCAGCTTTCATTGATTCTGGAGCTGCTGGGAACTTCATGGACGCTCTTTTTCGCCAAACCCATGGAAGTTCCCTTATTTCCGTTGTCTACTCCTCTTCGAGTCACTGCCATTGACGACAGACCCCTGGAGGCTGAGTTTATCTCTAAAACAACGGGGGAATTGCCTGTGCAGGTTGGGACGCTGCATAAAGATTTCCTGCCCGTCCGTTCCTGTTGTTTTGGGTCTCCCTTGGCTGCGCCTGCATAATCCCACCATTGATTGGTCCGCAGGACAGATTTCCCGTTGGAGCCCATTTTGCCAGCAGCACTGTCTTCCTGCTGAACCCCTCCAGAGGGTGAATATCTCTATGTCTGATCTGAAGACTCTACCCTCCTTCTACAGGGAATTCTCTGATGTATTCTGTAAGAAATCCGCAGAATTCCTTCCTCCACATCGACCATACGATTGTCCTGTCGATCTCCTGCCAGGAACCATGCCCCCTCGGGGTCGCACCTATCCTCTTTCTCCGGCTGAGACTTCTGCCATGAAAGATTATATCCAGGAAAATCTCCAGCGGGGGTTTATCCGTCCCTCTACTTCTCCTGCCGGGGCAGGTTTCTACTTCGTGGAAAAAAGGGATGGAGGCCTACATCCTTGCATTGACTACCGGGGCCTTAATAAAATCACTGTTAAAAACCGGTACCCCTTACCTTTGATTGCTGAACTCTTTGACCAATTGAAAGGGGCTAAAATTTTCACTAAGTTACATCTCCGTGGGGCGTACAACCTCATCCGCATCCGTGAAGGGGATGAATGGAAAACGGCATTCAACACTCGGGATGGGCACTATGAATATCTCGTGATGCCCTTTGGCCTCTGTAATGCCCCCGCTGTCTTTCAGGAGCTCGTGAATGACATTTTCCGGGATCTCTTGGGAAAGTCTGTGGTCGTGTACCTGGATGACATCCTAATCTTCTCGAAAGACCTCGAATCTCACCGCTCCCAGGTGAAAGAAGTACTCACTCGTTTGAGGAAGAACTCTCTCTTCGCCAAGTTGGAGAAATGTGTCTTTGAAGTGTCTAAGATTCCTTTTTTGGGTTATATCATCTCCCCAGAAGGTTTCGAGATGGATCCCGTTAAGGTGTCAGCAATCCAAGAATGGCCCCTTCCCTTGAGCACCAAAGGTTCATCGGATTTGCCAACTACTACCGGCAATTCATCAGGGGGTTTTCTTCCCGCATTGCACCTATCCTTACTCTCATCCGAAAAGGGGGCAATCCCAGGTCCTGGCCTCCAGTTGCCGTAGAAGCTTTTCAGTCCCTAAAAGACGCATTTTCTTCTGCCCCAGTTCTCCGTCATCCGGATCCTAAGTTGCCATTTTGCATTGAGGTGGATGCATCTGAGGTAGGTGCAGGGGCTATCCTATCCCAGAGACATTCTACCGATGGGAAATTGCACCCCTGTGCCTTTTTCTCCAGAAAGTTTTCTCCTGCAGAACAGAATTACGATGTAGGAAATCGAGAACTCCTGGCTGTCAAACTTGCTCTCGAAGAGTGGCGTCACCTCCTAGAGGGTTCTTCAATTCCGGTCACGATTTACACTGATCATAAGAACTTGGAGTTCATACATTCTCTCAAGAGACTGAATCCTCGTCAGGCCAGGTGGGCTCTGTTCTTCTCCCGCTTCAACTTTGTCTTGACCTTTCGTCCTGGCTCCAAAAATCGGAAAGCCACCGCTCTGTCTTGAAGTTTCACTCCGGTGGATCGTACTCCTGAAAGACAAGAGCCTATTATTCCTCCTGTCAAGATCATCGCTTCACTGTACCCTCAGTTTGCTGATCAAATCCTGGCTGGTCAATCTTCTGCCCCTCCTGATACCCCCATCGGATTGGCTTTTGTACCTCCTGAGCTTCGTCTGCCTATTCTGCAACAGACTCATAGTTCCAAACAAGCGGGACATCCTGGTCCTGTTAAAACTCTTGAACTTTTACGGCGTCTTGTCTGGTGGCCGACAATCCGTAAAGATGTCAAAGACTTTGTTTCTGCCTGTACTGTTTGTGCCACTTCCAAGTCCAGCAATTCTCGCCCCAGTGGGTTACTACAGCCGTTGCCTGTTCCCTCTCGTCCTTGGACGCATTTGGCAATGGACTTCATTGTTGAACTTCCTCCCTCCTGTGGGAACACCGTGATTTGGGTTGTCATTGATTGCTTCAGCAAGATGGCCCACTTCATCCCTCTACGGAAGCTTCCATCTGCAGTGGAGTTGTCACAGTTGTTCATCCAGTTCATTTTTCGTCTGCATGGCTTCCCAAATGAGATCGTTTCTGACAGAGGGTCTCAATTCACGGCTAAATTCCTGGCGTTCCCTGTGCAAAGATCTAGGTATTAATCTTCAGTTCTCCTCAGCTTATCATCCCCAGACTAATGGAGTGGCTGAGCGAGTGAACCAAGCCTTGGAACAGTTCTTGAGGAACCACGTTTCCCTTTGTCAAGATGATTGGTCTGATCTCCTCCCATGGGCGGAATTTGCTCATAACAATGCCTGCCACACTTCCACTGGAAGGTCTCCATTTATGTCGGTGTATGGTCAACACCCTCAAGCCTTCCCACAAGACTTTGTGTTGTCTGATGTTCCGGCCGCGGATGACCATGCAGCCCACATGTCTGCTGTTTGGGCTGCAACCAAGTCAAACCTGGAGAAGAGTGCTCTGGTTCATAAGACGTTTGCAGATCGTAGACATAGACCCTCTCCTCCCTACAAGGTCGGTGATAAAGTCTGGTTGTCTTCCAGGAACATTCGGTTGAAGGTACCATCTCCTAAGTTGGGTCCGAGGTTCGTAGGTCCATTTTCCATCTCGGAGGTGATCAATCCTGTGGCCGTCAGACTTCAGCTTCCCCCTGAGATGCGAATTCCCAACGTGTTTCATGTCTCCTTGGTGAAACCCGCTACCTCCAACCGCTTTTCCGTTGTCCAGCCTCCCCCTCCTACTATCTCTGTGGATGGTCAACAAGAATATGAGGTGGAGAAGATCCTTGACTCCAGAATCTCCAGGGGTTCTCTTCAGTACCTCATCAAGTGGAAAGGCTTTGGCCCTGAAGAATGCTCCTGGGAAGGACGCTCTGATGTCCATGCTCCTCGTCTGGTGAGGGAGTTCCACTCTAAATTTCCCCAGAAGCCCAGTCCTGGTGGTCCGGAGGCCTCCCGTGAGGGAGGGGGTACTGTCACGATCGCCGCCCGGAGCAGGTCCTGGAGCTCCGGGCGGCGCGTCCCTCCCTGCCGGCGTCGCTCCCAAAATGGCGGCGCCCATGGCCGCCACGTGGGTAGCGGTGCCGGCGCGATGACGTCAGCGCGCCGACGTCGGTGCAAGGACGCCAATGACGTCACTATGGCGCCAAATTTGAAATAAAAACGCTACCTGGACGCCAGAATGGCGCCCATGTATAGGAATTCATTTCCTAAGTGTTTCCTGGGTTTCCTGTGTGCTGATTTTGCTGATCCTGTTCCTGATTACTTATCTTGACCCCTGCCTGGACTTTGGACTTTGCTGTTATCTGCCTGCCCCTGAACTCTTGCCTGGATCCTGACTACTCTTTGTATTAACCCTTTGGACACCGCGACCTTGCTCCCTCAAGAGGGCTTCCTCCTCGATCCTGACTACCTCCCTGGAGGGAGCTCCCGGCTCCCTGACAGTCTGTTGGCGATTTTTGCTTTAATCTAATCAGATTGTCATTTATTTTCCAGTTAAAATGAGGTTTCAGCAAATTGGGAAGTTTAAATATCAAGTTCACTGGGCAATGGTCAGATAAAAGAGAATTTTCTATTGACACACTTTTAACTAGTTCTAGGAATCTGTGTTCCAGAAAAATATAATCTATTCTTGAATAGCTTTTATGAGCACAGGAATAGTGTGTATAGTCTCTCTCATCTGCATGGAAAGCTCTCCAAATATCAGCAAATAAGTCGTCATGTAAAAGTTGATTAATACCTTTGATCAGTGAACATGGTCAATTTGACTTTTTGGATGAAGTGTCCATTAAGGGGTTAAGTGGGATGTTAAAGTCACCTCCCAAAATTACTATCCCTTCTTGAAAGGATTTAAGCTTTAATAGAATACTCTTCAATATTTTGTTTTGACCTTTGTTAGTGAGATAAACATTACACATAGTTATTTTTGTGTCATACAACATCCCCTTTATCATGATACATCTACCATCACTTCTAGCATAGGTGTCAATTGTTGTAAATGGAATATTTCTATGCATAGCAATCAACACGCCATTTGTTTTCTTTAAGCAATTATTGCCTGTTTTTTCTTTAAGCAATCTTATCAAATTGTTTTTTGTGTTGTCAAATGTTTTATATTGGGATAATTATTTTATTTTAAATGGGTTTCCTGCATGAAAATGATTTTGGATCCCATTTTATTGCAGTGATTAAATAATTGTGCTCTTTTAATAGGCTCATTTTACCCATTAACATTTACTAATGTAATCTTACAATTAGCCATTTTGTGTATTTAAGGTTGCATAATACTTTTTCGCAATAAAGCGATATCAAGTTGTCAGTATCTCTGTCATATTGAAAATGAAAAAAATCAAAGAATATTTTAGGTGTGGACTTTAGAACTATGTACAAGGATAATTCCAATAAGAAATAGGTTTTGTCCCGTAGGGACATTTCTCTTTAAAAGTTATAGAGGTATAAGATAGGCAAAAGTGCTATCTTAATGGGGGAAATGGAAGGTCAATCCGATATAGATAATACAAAACTAGTATTAAAGGACCAGTAACATCAAAATTTTTTTTAAAAAAATTCGTTACAATACAACGAAAAAAAACACCAAGACAAATTAAAATTTCAAATTTCAAAGCCTTTATTAAGAAATAACTTACCGAAACTCCACTTCCTGTCCTCTTCAGAAACGGCGATATGGCGACCATCCATAGTGCAGTGCTGGATTTGTCCTCCCTGGCTAGCTCCCATAGTCTGACAGCAGGAAGATGGTGCTGGAATGCGGCCCGGCTGGATGAAGAGCTGAAGTGCCCTCACAAAATGGTCTCTCCCTCCCCGGCCCCTTATTCGCGAACTTGCGTCAAAAATGCGAACGGTTCGCGAACGTCGCGAACCCCATAGACTTCAATGGGAAGGCGAATTTTAAAAGCTAAAAAAGACATTTCTGGCCAGAAAAATGATTTTAAAGTTGTTTAAAGGGTGCAACGACCTGGACAGTGGCATGCCAGAGGGGGATCAAGGGCAAAAATGTATCTGAAAAATACATTGTTGACACAGCGCTGCGTTTTGTGCTGTAAAGGGCAGAAATCACACTACATTTCTAAACCTGTGTAATATAAACTGCTTTAAAACGTCCGGCGTCTACATGCCAATCAAGTCGTGTAAAGGTTACAGCCTGTTCACACGCAAAGACGAAACGCGGCGCTTACTGCAACGCAAAAAAACGCAAAGAGCTTTAATGAATGATACCGTCAAGTGAGCAAATAATAGTTGTTAATTACTAGTTGAGCTTGTCACCTCCAGGATGTTCGTCCTGTTGGTGGCAATATTTCTGTAGTGGTGTGTTTAGCAGTCACCGTGCTTGTGCGCACGTGCACGGTCAGGCAGAGGTAATTCAATGTATAGTGAAGTGAACCAAAAAACACTGATTCTGCAGTGTGGGCCCAGTTTTGGTCTACTTTATTGATCACCTGCGGTGACCATAAAAGATGCGATTTTGCCACTGTGCAGAACCCTGAAAAATTAGGCATGTGTACTTTCCTGAAAAATTATGTTTTTTTTGTCGCAGCCACTGAAGCACAGAGGCCAGAAAAAATATGCCATATGAATGCTAAAAATATAATTTTTTTTTGTCGCAGCCACTGCAGCACAGAGGCCAGAAAAAATATGCCATATGAATGCTAAAAATATAATTTTTTTTGTCGCAGCCACTGAAGCACAGAGGCCAGAAAAAATATGCCATATAAATGCTGAAAATATGAATTTTTTTTGGTCGCAGCCACTGAAGCACAGAGGGCAGAAAAAATATGCCATATAAATGCTGAAAATATAAAAAAATTTTGTCACAGCCACTGCAGCACAGAAGCCAGAAAAAATATGCCATATAAATGCTGAAAATATTCATTTTTTTTGTCGCAGCCACTGCAGCACAGAGGCCAGAAAAAATATGCCATATAAATGCTGAAAATATAAAAAAAAATTGTCGCAGCCACTGAAGCACAGAGGCCAGAAAAAATATGCCATATAAATGCTGAAAATATGAATTTTTTTGGTCGCAGCCACTGAAGCACAGAGGCCAGAAAAAATATGCCATATAAATGCTGAAAATAGTCATTTTTTTTGTCGCAGCCACTGAAGCACAGAGGCCAGAAAAAATATGCCATATAAATGCTGAAAATAGTCATTTTTTTTGTCGCAGCCACTGAAGCACAGAGGCCAGAAAAAATATGCCATATAAATGCTGAAAATAGTCATTTTTTTTGTCGCAGCCACTGAAGCACAGAGGTCAGAAAAAATATGCCATATAAATGCTGAAAATATTCTTTTTTTTTTGTCGCAGCCACTGCAGCACAGAAAAAATATGCCATATAAATGCTGAAAATATAAAAAAATTTTGTCGCAGCCACTGAAGCACAGAGGCCAGAAAAACTCAGGATTTATCTGGATTCAAATGAAACCAGTAGGGTTTGCACCCTAGTTTGTAACGGTGGCGGAGGGACGAGGACGCTAAAGGACAGCTGTGTGTAGAGTCATGAGGCGTGCAGAGAAGGACAGCTGCATGGGGAGTCAGAACAAGTCTTCCGGCGTGCAGTAACCCTCCGAGATCCACGCCTCGTTCATTTTAATAAAGGTCAGGTAATCCACACTTTTGTGACCTAGGCGAGTTCTCTTCTCAGTTACAATCCCTCCTGCTGCACTGAAGGTTCTTTCTGAGAGGACACTTGAGGCGGGGCAAGACAAGAGGTTCATGGCAAATTGTGACAGCTCTGGCCACAGATCAAGCCTGCGCACCCAGTAGTCCAGGGGTTCATCGCTCCTCAGAGTGTCGATATCTGCAGTTAATGCCAGGTAGTCCGCTACCTGCCGGTCGAGGCGTTCTTTGAGGGTGGATCCCGAAGGGTTCTGGCGCTGCCTTGGACTGAAAAACATTTGCATGTCTGACGTTACAGAGTGGCCAAAGTGCTTTGTCCTTGCAGGTGCGCTCGTGGCAGGATTACTGGCACCTCTGCCCCTGGAATGTTGATGAGTTCCTGAAGTGACATCACCCTTAAAAGCATTGTACAACATGTTTTGCAGGCTGGTTTGTAAATGCAGCATCCTTTCGGACTTGTGGTACGTTGGTAACATTTCTGCCACTTTATGCTTGTACCGAGGGTCTAGTAGCGTTGCGACCCAGTACAGGTCCTTCTCCTTAAGCCTCTTGATACGGGGGTCCTTCAACAGGCATGACAGCATGAAAGACCCCATTCTCACAAGGTTGGATGCAGAGGTATCCATCTCCGCTTCCTCGTTATCAAGGACTACATCATCCACGGTCTCCTCCCCCCAGCCACGTACAAGACCAGGGGTCCCCAAAAGGTCACCACAAGCCCCCTGGGAAGCCTGCTCCTGTTGGTCCTCCTCCTCCACAAAGCCACCTTCCTCCTCTGACTCCACTTCTGACACCTCTCCCTGCGTTGCAGCAGGTGCCTGGGCTCGTTCTGGTGATTCCGACCAGAAATCGTGCGCTTCCTGCTCCTCATCACGATGGTCTACAGCCTCATCTGTCACTCGTCGCACGGCACGCTCCAGGAAGAAAGCAAAGGGTATTAGGTCGCTGATGGTGCCTTCGGTGCGACTGACCATGTTTGTAACCTCTTCAAAAGGGCGCATGAGCCTGCAGGCATCGCGCATAAGCACCCAGTAACGTGGGAAAAAAATCCCCAGCTCTGCAGATCCAGTCCTACCACCCAGTTCAAACAGGTATTCATTGACGGCTCTTTGTTGTTGCAGCAGACGTTCCAACATGAGGAGCGTTGAATTCCAGCGAGTCTGGCTGTCGCAAATTAAATGCCTGACTGGCATGTTGTACCACTGCTGAATGTCAGCAAGGCGTGCCATGGCTGTGTAGGAACGTCTGAAATGGGCCGACACCTTCCTGGACTGCCTGAAAACGTCCTGGAATCCTGGGTACTTCGAGACAAAACGTTGGACTATTAAATTCAGAACATGTGCCATGCAGGGCACATGTGTTAAATTGCCCAGTCTCAGTGCTGCCAACAGATTGCTTCCGTTGTCACACACCACTTTTCCGATCTTCAGTTGGTGTGGGGTCAGCCACCGATTGGCCTGTGACTGCAGAGATGACAGGAGTACAGATCCGGTATGGTTTCTGCTTTCCAGGCACGTCATCCCCAAGACAGCATGACAACGGCGTAGCTGGCACGTCGAATAGCCTAGGGGGAGCTGGGGGTGCACAGGTGTGGAGGAGGAGGACCCAGCAGCAGAGGAGGAAGAAGAGGAAGAAGACGAGGTAGAGAGCGAAGGAGGAGTAGAGGTGGTGGCAGAACCGCGTGCAATCCGTGGCGGTGACACCAACTCCACTGTTGTTGTTGAGCCACACATTCCCTGCTTCCCAGCCATTACCAAGTTCACCCAGTGGGCAGTGTAGGTGACATACCTGCCCTGACCATGCTTGGAGGACCATGCTTCAGTAGTCATATGGACCTTTGGCCCAACACTAAGTGACAGAGATGCGGTGACTTGGCTCTGCACATGGTGGTACAGGTGTGGTATTCCCTTTTTTGAAAAAAAATTGCGGCTGGGTACCTTCCACTGCGGTGTCCCAATTGCTACAAATTTGCGGAAGGCCTCAGAGTCCATCAGCTGGTATGGTAAAAGCTGGCGGGCTAAGAGTGCAGACAAGCCAGCTGTCAGACGCCGGGCAAGGGGGTGACTCGCAGACATTGGCTTCTTATGCTCAAACATGGCCCTCACAAAAACTTGGCTGGGGGCAGATGACTGGGAATGGGAACTGGTGGTCAAGGTGGAAGGCGGAGTGGAGGGTGGTTCAGACGGGTCAAGGACAGCAGAGGTAGAGCAGTAAGATGCTGGACCAGAAGGAGGGTGGCTTTTAGTTTGTCTGTTGCCTTTGAGGTGTTGCTCCCAAAGTGCTTTGTGCTTGCCGTTCATGTGCCTTCGCATAGAAGTTGTACCTATGTGGCTGTTGGGCTTCCCAAGACTCAGTTTCTGACTGCACTCATTGCAAATTACAACGCTTTTGTCAGAGGCACACACATTAAAAAAATCCCACACTGCTGACCTTTTTGAAGCTGGCAATCTGGCGGTAACAGTAGAAGTTGGCGGCGTTGGCGGCAATGGCGGGTGCGTTGGCCGGCTGACCACAGGTGCCGATACATGTTGTTGCCCTACTGTTCCCTGCGAGCTGTCCTCCCTGCTTCTTATTCTCCACCTGCCTCTCTGACTCTCCGTCTCTCCATCTGAACTATCCTCCTCTTGCTCTCTTCTACTGGGAACCCACAAAACATCAATCTCCTCATCATCATTCTCCTCAGATGCATCAATTTCTTCTAACAGCTCACAGAAGGAAGCAGCAGCGGGGACCTCCTCATCACTCATTATGTCCATCTCTGTTGTGTTCTCTGCCAGAATTAAATCTGGTGTAACGTCCTCATCTCCTTCATCTTCTTCTGCCAATAATGGTTGCGCATCATCACTCAGTTCAAGAAACTCATGTGAAAATAACTCCTCTGACTCCAGTGAAGAAGGGGCGCCGGTGGTGGAGGAAGTGTTACGTGGGGTGCCCATAGCAGTGGAGGATGAGGATGTTGTGGTAAAGTTAGAAACGGTAGAGGATGGGGTGTGCTGTGTAAGCCAGTCAACTACCTCTTCAGCATTTTGGGAGTTCAGGGTCATTGCCTTTTTAAAACTGGGCAATTTCCTAGGGCCACAGGATAGCATAGCAGCACGGCCCCTAGTGCCTCTGCGTGGCGGCCTGCCTTTGCCTGGCATTATTTTTAAAACAACAACAACAACTCAGGTGGTGTTTTTGGAGACGGTATTATTATTGATATTTAGACAGATTGTGAAAAAGCTCACACAGCTAGATGGCCGTTGTTTGAAAATGAAGAACACACTGGGCAAACAAATTGAAACAATGCCTGCAAGGTCAACGTATACACTACAGCAGTGGATACGGAATATATTATTGCTGCTTGAAAAACGTCACTCGGGTGGTGGTTCTGGAGACGGTATTATTATTGATATTTAGACAGAATGTGAAAAAGCTCACACAGCTAGATGGCAGTTGTTTGAAAATAAAGAACACACTGGGCAAACAATGCCTACAAGGTCAACGTATACACTACTACAGCAGTGGATACGGAATATATTATTGCTGCTTGAAAAACGTCACTCAGGTGTTGTTTCTGGAGACGGTATTATTATTGATATTTAGACAGAATGTGAAAAAGCTCACACAGCTAGATGGCAGTTGTTTGAAAATGAAGAACACACTGGGCAAACAATGCCTACAAGGTCAACGTATACACTACTACAGCAGTGGATACAGAATATATTATTGCTGCTTGAAAAACGTCACTCGGGTGGTGTTTCTGGAGACAGTATTATTATTGATATTTAGACAGAATGTGAAAAAGCTCACGCAGCTAGATGGCAGTTGTTTGAAAATGAAGAACACACTGGGCAAACAATGCCTACAAGGTCAACGTATACACTACTACAGCAGTGGATACGGAATATATTATTGCTGCTTGAAAAACGTCACTCGGGTGGTGTTTCTGGAGACAGTATTATTATTGATATTTAGACAGAATGTGAAAAAGCTCACACAGCTAGATGGCAGTTGTTTGAAAATGAAGAACACACTGGGCAAACAATGCCTACAAGTTCAACGTATACACTACTACAGCAGTGGATACGGAATATATTATTGCTGCTTGAAAAACGTCACTCAGGTGGTGTTTCTGGAGACGGTATTATTATTGATATTTAGACAGAATGTGAAAAAGCTCACACAGCTAGATGGCAGTTGTTTGAAAATGAAGAACACACTGGGCAAACAATGCCTACAAGGTCAACGTATACACTACTACAGCAGTGGATACGGAATATATTATTGCTGCTTGAAAAACGTCACTCGGGTGGTGTTTCTGGAGACGGTATTATTATTGATATTTAGACAGAATGTGAAAAAGCTCACACAGCTAGATGGCCGTTGTTTGAAAATGAAGAACACACTGGGCAAACAAATTGAAACAATGGCTGCAAGGTCAACGTATACACTACTACAGCAGTGGATACGGAATATATTATTGCTGCTTGAAAAACGTCACTCAGGTGGTGTTTCTGGAGACGGTATTTTTATTGATATTTAGACAGAATGTGAAAAAGCTCACACAGCTAGATGGCCGTTATTTGAAAATGAAGAACACACTGGGCAAACAAATTGAAACAATGCCTGCAAGGTCAACGTATACACTACTACAGCAGTGGATACGGAATATATTATTGCTGCTTGAAAAACGTCACTCAGGTGGTGTTTCTGGAGACGGTATTATCATTGATATTTAGACAGAATGTGAAAAAGCTCACACAGCTAGATG
Source organism: Xenopus laevis (assembly GCF_017654675.1). NCBI lineage: Eukaryota > Metazoa > Chordata > Amphibia > Anura > Pipidae > Xenopus > Xenopus laevis. The sequence continues at coordinate 36,508,067 of NC_054377.1, read as the reverse complement.
GCCGTTGTTTGAAAATGAAGAACACACTGGGCAAACAAATTGAAACAATGCCTGCAAGGTCAACGTATACACTACTACAGCAGTGGATACGGAATATATTATTGCTGCTTGAAAAACGTCACTCAGGTGGTGTTTCTGGAGACGGTATTATTATTGATATTTAGACAGAATGTGAAAAAACTCACACAGCTAGATGGCCGTTGTTTGAAAATGAAGAACACACTGGGCAAACAAATTGAAACAATGCCTGCAAGGTCAACGTATACACTACTACAGCAGTGGATACGGAATATATTATTGCTGCTTGAAAAACGTCACTCAGGTGGTGTTTCTGGAGACGGTTTTATTATTGATATTTAGACAGAATGTGAAAAAGCTCACACAGCTAGATGGCCGTTGTTTGAAAATGAAGAACACACTGGGCAAACAAATTGAAACAATGCCTGCAAGGTCAACGTATACACTACTACAGCAGTGGATACGGAATATATTATTGCTGCTTGAAAAACGTCACTCAGGTGGTGTTTCTGGAGACGGTATTATTATTGATATTTAGACAGAATGTGAAAAAGCTCACACAGCTAGATGGCAGTTGTTTGAAAATGAAGAACACACTGGGCAAACAATGCCTACAAGGTCAACGTATGCACTACTACAGCAGTGGATACGGAATATATTATTGCTGCTTGAAAAACGTCACTCGGGTGGTGTTTCTGGAGATGGTATTATTATTGATATTTAGACAGAATGTGAAAAAGCTCACACAGCTAGATGGCCGTTGTTTGAAAATGAAGAACACACTGGGCAAACAAATTGAAACAATGCCTGCAAGGTCAACGTATACACTACTACAGCAGTGGATACGGAATATATTATTGCTGCTTAAAAAACGTCACTCAGGTGGTGTTTCTGGAGACGGTATTATTATTGATATTTAGACAGAATGTGAAAAAGCTCACACAGCTAGATGGCCATTGTTTGAAAATGAAGAACACACTGGGCAAACAAATTGAAACAATGCCTGCAAGGTCAACGTATACACTACTACAGCAGTGGATACGGAATATATTATTGCTGCTTGAAAAACGTCACTCAGGTGGTGTTTCTGGAGACGGTATTATTATTGATATTTAGACAGAATGTGAAAAAGCTCACACAGCTAGATGGCAGTTGTTTGAAGAACACACTGGGCAAATAATGCCTGCAAGTGCACTACTATTGGTGCACTACTATGAAGAACAGCAAACAGCACTGGACACGTTAAAGAACAGTAAGATAAGTAAAATAAAAAAATATATATATGTATATTAAAAAAAAAAAATTACTCGGGTTGGTGCTGCTGAACTACTAGGAGCAGCACAGTCCCACTCCCCAACACAGCTAGACTAATAGCACTGGGCTCTTATAGTAGCAAAGTAAAAAAAAAAAAAAGAAAATAGAAGCAGTCCTTACAAGGACTATTGGGTTACAGGCAGCAGTCAGCAGATGAGATCAGAAGAGATCAGTGCCCACAGCAGCTACATACAGAGCACTGCAGTAGAAGGTAGATTACTAGCCAGCAAAGCTACCTAACCTAAAATGTCCCTCAAATCCCTGCAGAGTTCTGTCCCTCCAATACAGAGCAGTATCAAGTAGATTACTAGCCAGCAAACTTACTATCAACTGTCCCTCAAATCACTAACAGCTCTCTCCCTACACTAGCTCTTCCAAGCACACACAGGCAGAATGAAAAAACGCTGCAGGGCTTCAGTTTATATATGGAAGGGGAGTGGTCCAGGGGGTGTGGGGGTGGTCCAGGAGGGAGAGCTTCCTGATTGGCTGCCATGTATCTTCTGGTCTGGGGTGAGAGGTCAAAAAAAAGCGCCAGCTAAGGCGAACCCAAAATGGCGAACATCGCGAACATTCGGCGAGCGCGAACAGTCGATGTTCGCCGGCGAACAGTCCGCGACATCCCTATTCAGATATGATGTCTGACCTGCAAGACACAAAATTTTTGATTAACATATTAACAGATTTATGAAGAGGAGGTGCATTGTGCCCAAATAAGGAAATAAGGTTGTTAAGAGTTCTCTTCAAGTGTCATTATTTATGGCAAAGGTCAAGTCTTTTTCTCCTCTGGGATCAGGTGTAGAGGCCATCTTTTTAGTTTGCGTCAATGGAGTTATCCAAAATTACGGTAATTTTTCCAATGAGAAGTCAGGCGTTGTGATGATATCCCATCCTGGGAGAGGTGGTTTTTCAATGTCCAGCTTTTTGCAGAATTCCTCAGTGACCTTAGGAGATTTCAGTACCATCTATTGTCCCTCCTTTCTCACCGCTATGTTAAAAGGGAATCCCCACTTGAATTGTAGGCCTTTTTCCTTTATAGCATCTGTGAGAGGTTTAAGATTTCTTCTTTTGCTGAGGGTTTTCCACGAGATGTCTTGGAAAATTATTATTTTGCTATCTTCGTATGTGATGTTGTTTATTTCTCTTGCTTTAGAGATGATTTCCTCCTTCTCTGTGAAATTATGCAGAGCACAAAGGACATCTCTGGGAGCTCCATGAGGTGCATTTTTTGTCTTAGCCACTCGGTGAAATCTGTCCATTTTAATTTCAGTTACAGTATTTCTTTTGAGAATGCTGTTAAATATTTGCCACAGTGCTTGTTTCAGTTCACCTTGAGTAATTATTTCAGGGATGCCTCTTACTCTCAGATTAACCCTTCTGCTTCTGTTTTCAAAGTCCTCCATTTGCCTTTCAAGCTCCTCAATTTGTTGAGCTTGCTTTTTTACAGTGTTATGCAAGTATGTATTGTGTTTAAGTAATTTCTCCTGCGCTTTTTCTATAGTGTCAGTTCTTACTGCTATGTTCACTATGTCTTTCCTTATATCTCTCATTTCATCAGTTAACACAACAGATAAGTCCCGCAGCATGCTTTTGATTTCAGCTTCAGATGGTAAGCATTTTAAATATGAGTGAATATCTTCCTCTTCCCCACTTTCGGAGTCAGAGTGCTCAGTATCACGTTCAGTTAAAATAGGCATATCAGTCTGCCGATTTCTCCCTCTTGCAGCTTTGACAAACGAGCTTTCACTGACTATGTCAGTGTTTTTAGCAGACTCATGTTTTTTTGCGGCCACCATCTTGGATCCCCTCGTGTCTCTATCAACAGGATCAAAAAACTCGTCTGGATCAGGTAATTCCCTAGCGATTTTTCTAGGTCTGGGTTTGGGAGTTTGTTGTTGGTTCTTAGCATGCTTTTTCATCTTTGCAGGTTTCAAATGCAGGTTGTTAGGTGCTCACAGGGAGAGTAGATTCACAGAGGTTTCAGACTATGCTGCCATTCAGTGCTGACGACAAGCCACGCCCCCTATGGGAGTGCATTTCGGTTAACATTAGCTGTAACTTTTTGGAAAGTTTTCAGGGCTGCAAATCCAATATGGCATTAGAATTTGCTTCAAACACTGCACCTTCAACAAGTTTTGCATCAAGGAAAAGCAACAGAAACACTTGCAAAAGCACTCTGCCAAAATGCATTTTAAGTCTATGGGAGTGCATTCTGTTTAACATTAGCTGTAACTTTTGGGAAAGTTGTCAGGGCTGCAAATCCAATATGGCATTAGAATAAGCTTCCAACACTACACCTTCAACAAGTTTTTCATCAATAACAAACAACAGGAACACTTGCAAAAGCACTGTGCAAAAATGCATTGTAAGTCTATGGGAATGATTCCGCCCCCTATGGGAGAGCATTCTGTTTAACATTAGCTGTAACTTTGGGGAAAGTTGCCAGGGCTGCAAATCCAATATGCCATGAATTAGCTTCAAACACTACACCTTCAACAAGTTTTGCATCAATGAAAAGCAACAGAAACACTTGCAAATGCACTCTGCCAAAATGCATTGTAAGTCTATGGGAGTGCATTACGGTTAACATTAGCTGTAACTTTTTGGAAAGTTTTCAGGCCTGCAAATCCAATATGGCACAAGAATTTGCTTCCAACACTACACCTTCAACAAGTTTTGCATCAAGGAAAAGCAACAGAAACACTTGCAAAAGCACTCTGCCAAAATGCATTGTAAGTCTATGGGAGAGCATTCTGTTTAACATTAGCTGTAACTTTGGGGAAAGTTGTCAGGGCTGCAAATCCAATATGCCATTAGAATTAGCTTCCAACACCACACCTTCAACAAGTTTTTCATCAATAACAAACAACAGGAATACTTGCAAAAGCACTCTGCAAAAATGCATTGTAAGTCTATGGGAGTGCATTACGGTTAACATTAGCTGTAACTTTTTGGAAAGTTTTTAGTGCTGTAAATCCAATATGGCATTAGAATTTGCTTCCAACACTACACCTTCAACAAGTTTTGCATCAAGGAAAAGCAACAGAAACACTTGCAAAAGCACTCTGCCAAAATGCATTGTAAGTCTTTGGGAGTGCATTACGGTTAACATTAGCTGTAACTTTTTGGAAATTTGACAGGGCTGCAAATCCAATATGGCATTAGAATTAGCTTCCAACACTACACCTTCAACAAGTTTTGCATCAAGGAAAAGCAACAGAAACACTTGCAAAAGCACTCTGCCAAAATGCATTGTAAGTCTATGGGAGTGCATTCTGTTTAACATTAGCTGTAACTTTTGGGAAAGTTGTCAGGGCTGCAAATCCAATATGGCATTAGAATTAGCTTCCAACACTACACCTTCAACAAGTTTTGCATCAATGAAAAGCAACAGAAACACTTGCAAAAGCACTCTGCCAAAATGCATTGTAAGTCTATGGGAGTGCATTCTGTTTAACATTAGCTGTAACTTTTGGGAAAGTTGTCAGGGCTGCAAATCCAATATGCCTTTAGAATTAGCTTCCAAATCCACACCTTCAACAAGTTTTTCATCAATAACAAACAACAGGAACACTTGCAAAAGCACTGTGCAAAAATGCATTGTAAGTCTATGGGGGGCGTGGCTAGCGCGTGGAACTGATGGCTGCTTGACTCCACAGCTTTCCGTGCAGAACATCGATTTTAGCTAAATTTAGCAGCCTAAAGTGAGCCCTTTTTTACTAATAAGCTGGGTGAAGGTCCAGAGATGTCACAGCAGTGGAACAGAGTAAGTTCCAGGAGGAAATACAGCTCTCCCATACCGCGGAGACTGTCAGAGTTCTTCCAGGATGAAAACAAAGATGGCGACCCTATCTACATGCCCAGGCCCAGCCATGAGGCAGACTATCGCACTACACCACCGATAGATCTAAGGAATCGTTTTGGCCCTCTATACACTCCCTATCGCAGGAGGACTCAAACGGACCTGGAAGAAGTGAGTGATGAGGAAGATGATAGCGCTGGTGGATCTAAGGTGAGCTCCAGGGATGGCAGAGATCGTAGCCCCATGAAACCATATAAGCTCCCACAGACATCACCCCAGCCCGCATTAGCCCAGCCTGCAACTCAGTCTGCAGTAACTAATCGGGATGACTCAGACCCTCAAGCAGGCCAAGATCCTCAGTCCACACTCCGGTCATCTATTTATCCATCCCACACACCCCCTCTGCCCACACATCCAGCTCCAGCAAGCAGTGCTTCAGATTTCATGTCATCCTTCCCAGAATCGGAACAGCCCATGACCCAAGCCCTTTTTAAAAGCTTTATGATGTCCTTTGCTTGTGAAAGGAAAAATAATATATTGGATGTCAGAGGGGACTTGCAAGCACTGGCAGGCTATATGTCTAATCATATAAAGGAGACTTATCAAAAGATTACAAGGCTGGAGAATAGGATTGTTGAAATGACTGCAGCTCGCAATGTACTTGTGGACGCTCATAAAGATTTAATGAAGGAAAATAAGTGGATAAAGGAAAAACTGGCAGATGGGGAAGATAGAAACCGGAGGAATAATGTGAAAATTAGAGGGGTATCTGAAACTGTGAGTACTACTGAGCTGAAAGACTATGTAAAGAATCTTTTGCACACTGCTTTTCCTACTTTGTTAGAAAGTGAGCTAACAATAGACAGAGCTCACAGGCTGCCCAAACCTGGACACATACCTAAACATCTTCCTAGAGACGTTTAACACGGATACACTTTTTTCATGTCAAGGAAATGTTGCTGGATGCTACTAGAGAAGGGAGAAAACTACCAGAAGAATACAAAGATCTCTCGATATATCAAGATTTGTCCCAGGCCACACCACAGACAAGACGGAGCTTCTCTGAGATTACTACCACACTGAGATATAAGAAAATTCCATACGCATGGGGATTCCCCCCTAAGCTAATTATAAATGATAACAACACCCAATATGTGATCAGAAGTCCAAAAGAAGGCCACAAACTTCTCAGCAAGTGGAATATCCCTATCTTTGTGCCCAAAGATTCAAGGAGAGACAAACCCTCTCGCTTACCGACTTCTACTAAACCAACATCAATCAAACCATCCCCAATGGACACTACCCAGCCTTTACCTGAAACAGACAGAAACAAAGGGGCCACAGCCGGCACCTGAAACGCCTGATGTTCAGTCACAAACTTAATCCCCACACTTAAACTTCTCCTTTTGGGAACTTTTTGTTTTTCCCTGTAGGAGAAAGTTTTACTGGAGAATTTGGCCTGATAGGTCAATTAAACTCTTTTTTTTTTGTTTCTTGAAGTTTTTCTTCTCTGCTGAACTCTTTTTATTTTCCTTCTTTTTTTTCTCTTCTGTTTTTCATAAGACTTGGAGCTGAGAACTGATTTCCTTTTTTCTCTTTTTTGGTGATATTTGGTGATATTTGTGGAGGTAGAACCGGATGCCTCTGCTTCTGTTACCAATAATTTGGTTATATTTATTCTTTTTTGGTTTTAGTTTTAGTAGTAATAGTTTGTGCATATTAATGTCCCTATTAACTAACTTTTTTACACACAGATCTGAGATAAAAGAACATGGTCAGTTATCCTGTGAACTAATGAGTGATCTAATGGAGATATCTTTGATTAATCTTTTTTCTTTAGGTACAGCAGATGGATGGCAAAATGACACAGGAATGTAAAATATTGTCCTTGAATGTGAGAGGGCTGAACTCATTCAGGAAAAGGTATTTAATGCATAAATTGGTCAAAGAACAAAAAACTGATATAGTTTGTCTTCAAGAGACTCATTTAAATAAAATTTACACAAGTAAGCTTAAAATAGATCAATTCTCCAAAATTTATCATTCAACATATACAAAAAAGAAAAAAGCTGGGGTTTGTATAGCTATTAGAGACACTCTGGGACTGGTGGTTAGGGAAACTTTCTGCAGTGAGGATGGTAGATTGGTGATGATTTCTGGAACTATTAATTCCCAAGAATACACTTTTGCTAATATATATGCCCCAAATACTCGTCAAATTAATTATATCAATAAACAGCTTATGAAACTTGAAAATTTCACTAAAGGTAAACTATTTATTCTTGGAGATCTTAATTCTGTAATTGACCCAAAACTAGATTGTACATCTAAGACCAGAAAGACTTTTTCCATACTACAACCTTCATTAATTAAATTTGAGCTATTTGACACTTGGAGGTGCGCTCACTCTAATGAAACACAGTATACCTATTACTCACCAATCTACAAATCCTTCACAAGAATAGATCATTGTTTTACGGATAGGTTCTCTTTGCCACTATTCTCAGTCATGGAAATAGGCCCCAGAGTCTGGTCCGACCACTCCCCCTTAATTGTAAAATTTTATTTACAAAATTCCACTTCACAATCAATTAATTGGAGATTAAACAAATTTATTTTAAATTCAGAGCATACATTCCCTATTATCAAGAAAGATTTACTTGAGTACTTCAGATTCAATGACACTGAAGAAATTTCAAGAACATCACTCTGGAATGCACATAAAGCATATATGCGAGGTGTCTTGATGAAGCAATACAGAAAAGGAAAATTAGAGAGAAAACTGATTTATTGTTGAATAAAATTAAAGAGATATTTAGTAATAATAAAACAGATTTGATCCAGATTTTAGAGGGAACTAGACAAGAACTGGCCGATTTGATGTATTATCAATATGATAAATGGCAAACTATGCTCAAGCAGAATTGGTATTATGAAGGAAACAAAGTAGGGAAAGATATGGCAAGGAAAATTAAAGGAAAAAGAATTTATCAAAGAATAATTAAAATTAAACATCCCTATACAAAAACTGAAGTTCATCACCCTAGAGATATAGTTAATGCCCTAGCCACTTATTATGAAGACCTTTATAATTTAGAGAATGACCCAAACACTCATAATCCAGATACGCAGGAAATAGACAATTATGTAGATAAAATAAATCTCCCCTCACTGTCAGAATTTGAACAAAAATCTCTTTCGGTCCCTTTTTATCAACAGGAAGTAGAAAATGCTATTAAGATCCTAAAAAAAGACAAAACTCCTGGCCCTGATGGTTTTACTAATGACTATTATAAAAAAAATTGTAAGTATTCTGGTAAAACCTCTCACGGCCTTATTCAATGAAGCAGCTACTTTAGGTACATTTCCCAAAGAATCATTGACAGCTTTAATTTCGACCATTCCTAAAGATGATAAAGATCCAACAGACCCTGGTAATTATAGGCCAATCTCCCTTTTAAATACAGATATAAAAATTTATGCTAGAGTCCTAGCTAATAGATTAATTCCCTTACTAACCCCAACTTATACACACAGATCAAGTAGGATTTATAAAAGGAAGATCTACATGTGATGGAACAAGGAAAGCCCTTGCTCTATTGTATGAACTTCAGCTCTGTCGAACGCCTACCCTCCTAGTTTCCTTAGATGCGGAGAAGGCGTTCGACAGAGTTAACTGGCTGTACTTGTCTAGAGTTCTAACGAAATTTGGAATCCCTGGTTTCCTTCATAAAGCAATTCTTGCTTTATACACTCAACCTTCTGCTAAAGTATTGTCGTCTGGTTCTGTGTCTGATCCCTTTAATATTAAAAATGGTACCCGTCAGGGTTGCCCACTATCTCCACTGATCTTTAATTTAACGTTAGAGCCCTTAGCCCAACAAATAAGAAACAATCCCCTAATATATGGTATAAAATTAGAAAAATTACATATCAAACTGTGTTTGTATGCGGATGATATTATTTTGTATCTTCAAAAACCGCTTGTATCACTGCCAAATGTTACTGAGGAATTGAAAAACTTTTCTCATGTATCATTTTACAAACTGAATGAGAAGAAAACGGTTATTCTCCCATGTTATGTGTCTAAAAAAATGAAAGAAACTCTTAAAAATTCATGCCACTATTCATGGAATGAAAAATCAATTAAATATTTAGGTATTCAATTAACCCCCAATATTACACAAATTTATAAGGAAAATTATAGTCCCTGGTTATCCAAAATTAAGAATAAATTAGATGCTTTAGAAAAAATGGAATATTCTTGGCTTGGAAGGATAGCTGCATTTAAAATGATGATATTACCTCAATTACTATACTTGTTTCGGAATCTTCCAGTAAAAGTAGCTCAAATTTTTTTAATACCATTCAAAAACTATTAAACAAATATATTTTGATGAATAGGAAAGCAAGATTCTCTAATAAAATATTGACAGCTCATGTATCTAACCTAGGATTGGGTGCACCTAATCTAGAACTATATTATAAATCGACGGTTTTAGATCAATCCAGGTCGATCTGGATGGAAGATTATGATAAGCAGTGGTTACAAATCGAAGAGGAACAAGTCCCATACAGATCATATAAAATGTATTTAGAATCCAGATTAACCTGGGGGGTCAAGCTGAATGCCAACCCAATAACAATCAATACCATAAAGATATGGAGAGAACTCAATTTTGAGAGAAAGAAAACCAAACCCCACCAATAGTTATGATTCTAAAGTTGTCCAAAAAATTCTAAAAAATGATGTACCACAATTATTTAATGACAATAGTTCCTAAAGAATTATAATAAGATTATAAAGTGCAAGTGCCGCTATAAATTCATCCAAAGATAGAAAAATTAATTATTTAAGTAAAGTGCAGTGCAATAATTTAGAATATTAGACCCAAAAAAGATTTTGATTTGGATTAAAAAATGACCAAACATGATAGTGGGTTAAAAAATGCAGTCACAATCCAAAGAATTAGATGGTAGAAATTGGAAAGAATAGATGGTGGAGTTGTCCCGTAAACTAGCTACCTGATTTTTTCTAGAGCCTGGGACACCACAAAGATAAGGCAGGACAGGGTAACCGGGGCTGTGGCCTTGGTATTTAGCTTGCCCTAGATGTTTACAAGAGGCTAGATAACCCTAAAAAGCCACAAACCGTCGGCCCCTTAGAATAGAAGGAAGATTACAAGAGGTTGTATAGGATAAGAGAGGATTTGACCCAAAGCTTTCTTGCCCCCACTTCCATTGAAAGAACCCAGCCAGACTATTATTGATAGATCGATTTTACAAAAAGATTCAATTTCAGCACAAGAGGATTACTAGGAACGCCGACGTACGTTTCGCTGAATAGCTTTGTCAAGGCGAGAGAACTGTCAAATTTATATAAAAAAGATGTATTAGCCTTATCATTTAAAACTCCCCTGAACTTATTACATATTGTTATTAAAAATATTGCAGTAGATAAATGGATTGAATGTGGATTGACATCAGTAGAGGATTTGCTGGAAGATTCCGAGATTAGAACCCTTGAATATCTTAACATGAAATATAATATTCCATTATCAGATAAACCAATCTATGACAAAATACATAAATTTCTAACCAAATATCCCTACAGTCCATTTACAATAACACCCAAAATTAGTAAAATTATAAAACCAGAAGGAACTAAATTAAAAGGTACATCTATCCTTTATAGTTCATTCCTTGAAATGAAAGAAACATTTCCTAAATGGCAGATGACTAGTTGGCAGAAGTATTTAAATTATGAAATAGACACAGAAGAGTGGGAGATGACTATTAGATCTTTAAGAAAGTCATCTCATTGTGTTGCATATCATGAAGGTCTTCTTAAGAGCATTTGGCAGTGGTACATGACCCCAGAAAAAATTTCCAAATTTGATATTAATTCATCCTCACTGTTGGAGGGGTTGCAACCTGACGGGTACCATAGAACATATTTTTTGGGATTGCCCCAAACTTCAGAAGTTGAGGGAAGATATTGGACACTTGCTTAATAAACTACCAATGTCAATACAGCCTATACCACCTGGCATGGCATTACTTCACCTGGGTACAGAAGATCTGCCACCTCAGGAGAGACTAATCATAAACCACATTTTCATGGTGACCAGAAATTTAATCGCTTCTAACTGGAAAACTAAATTTACTCCTACAATTAAAGAGATTATTAGAAAAGTAGAATCTAACTTATTAGCAGAAAAAGCTTGGGCAATACGTTGTGGTACTTTACAGTCTTTCCTGGGAAAGGTTGGTCTCTGGCCTTCTATCTATGATAAATCTACAATTTTGGAATTCTGAGGTGTCATGGATCTAGGAGTGCTTAATGATTAGTCCTATGTCGATTCCTTATTATACTTTTGAAGTATTAAATATACAATCTCTTGAAGTATACCTGTATCAAACATTATAGATCGATTGAGTTCGGCCCTCAACATCCTGGACAACAATATGGACAATACACTGGATGACCAAAGAAACTAATATCTCTGTAATATGACAGTTCTTTTATCTCTTATGAGACACAAAAGATGCACTGTAGTTTAGATTAGGATAGATAAAAAAGGTTACAGTTTAAGAAATAATAGTTAAACTTTAGTTTTATTGGAACTAAAACTGATATTTGAAGGGGTTCTCACTCTAAGTAAGTTAATAGGGAGGGCGTGGTCTGGACACTGAGCTGAATGGCTGCCTGAGCCTGCAGCTCTCTGCCTAAGACACTGATTATAGCGACTCAAAGCACCCTGAGAAGCCCCAGTCTGAGCTGAAACTGTGTGTGAACATCCAGAGAACAGCATGGATGACAGGAAAGTAAGCTATGGGAAGAAAAAACCCCTTACTAAGCCTAGGAAGCTGTCGGATTACTATGAGGAAGAAGGACAAGATGGCGCCCGCAAACAACAACGAGGAGGCCATGAGGGCTCACCATTTCATACCCCTCTTCCACAGAAGAACAGGTACTCCCCTCTATATTCCACCCCATATCACCATTCTGAACCTAGGGAACAAGAGGAGGATAGTGACGAGGACCAAGCTGACACCTCGAGATCCCGCAGTCCTCTGAAGCCTAAACCTCAATCAGACCGGAGGGATTCCCCAGGAGCCCAGGTAGGACCGGCTTCACAAGCCTCAATCCCAGCACCCCGACTAGCTGCCCTCAGGAGCCCCTGGTGGATTTCCCAGCCACAGAGCAAGCTATGTCCCAGCAATTCTTTAAGCAGTTCATGATATCTTTTAAGACTGTCATGCAGAACAGCATGGGTGAGATCAGAGCGGACATGAAACTGCTTGCAGGACATATGTCGCAGTTTGCACAAGAAACTGATCACAGAGTCTCTAAGTTAGAGAAAAGGATTGCTGAGATGTCTGTAGCGCATAATGAACTGATTGACGCATATGGGGAACTGCTGGAGGAAGTAAAATGGATGAAGGAGAAGATTATAGATGGGGAAGACCGCAATAGAAGGAACAATGTAAAGATAAGAGGGGTTCCTGAGTCAGTCTCAACAAATTCTCTGAAGGGGTATGTGGTAGACATGCTTAAAGCCACCTTGCCCAACATTCCAGAGAGTGAGCTCATAGTGGACAGGGCACATAGACTCCCAAAGCCTCCACACATACATGAAAACCTACCCAGAGATGTGATAGTGAGAATCCACTTTTTTCATGTGAAAGAGGTGTTCCTAGCCTCTACCAGGAACGGGAAGAAGCTGCCAGATCCCTTTGGAAAGCTGACCCTTTATTCAGACTTATCACAGGCAACGCTCCAAGCCAGAAGGGAGTTCAGCCAGGTATCTGCTACACTGCGTTACAAAGGGATCCAGTACTCGTGGGGATTCCCCACAAAAATAATCATCAAAGACCAAGGGGTGACCCACATTGTAAAATCGGTGAAGGAGGGTATTGACTTGCTGAAAAAGTGGAAAATACCCCTGTTCCTACCTAAAGAAGGAAGACAGATGAAACCATCACCACCAGCACCATCATTTAAGCAGACACCAATGGATGTCACCCAGGATCAATCTGAAGATGGGAAGTCAGCAGAAGCTTCTTCAGGACCTTGAATCAGCATTGCAGTGTCTTGCCACAAATTTTTTCTTTTTGTCCCCCAACAGACTTTTCCCCTCAGGGTATGTCATCTTCCATCCCTCCCTGAGGAGAACTGTCCTGGATTAAGTCCACACCGGTGGACCCTGACTGTTAGGTCATACTACATTAAACTTGACTGGTTCTAAATTTGTTTTTCTGTAATTTTTTTTATTATTCTTTTTTTTTTTTTTCTCTTTTTCTTCCTTTTTTGTATCACAGTGACAGTGACACCATGAGTGCCATTGCTGTCACTAATTTTTCTATTATCAACATAATAATGTTGAACTTTTTGAACTTCATAGGTTTAAGCGTTTTCCCAGCATTGTCCCAGGTGTTTTCGTCTTTTTTCCTATGCAGGTACATGGAAAAAAGACATTCAATCAAAGACTCCAAAAATTGTGTAAGTTTAAAGTTTGATATCCACAGGGTCAATATAACTGTTGTAGAATTGATTGTTGAGCAACCGTTTAGTTGTTATGGCACAGGAGATTAAAGTGTTATCCCTAAATGTGAGAGGGCTGAATTCCCATAGGAAACGGTACCTCCTACAAAAATTAGCTAAAGAGGAGTCAGTTGATATACTTTGTATACAAGAAACCCACTTAAATGAGTTGGGAGCAAAAAAATTTAAACTGTACCAATATTCACAAATATTTCATTCTCATCTTCAAAAAAAGAAAAAATCTGGAGTATGTATTGCAGTAAAAGACTCATTGGGACTAATGGTGGAAAACATTCATACTCTTAAAGATGGTAGAATGGTGGTCATCACAGGCAAGGTAAATTCTCAGGACATTACTATTGCTAATATTTATGCACCTAACACACATCAAGTACGTTATCTAAACAAAAAACTAAACAAAATTAGCAAAATCACAAAAGGCCACTTATTTATTACAGGTGACCTTAATGCGGTTGCTGATTCTCAGATTGATTGCACAACCAGTCGTAGGAGAGCATCAGCAATAATACAACCAACCTTAATCAAATCAGAACTATTTGATGTGTGGAGGTGCCTTCATCCTATGGAAAGACAATATACCTTTCATTCTGCCATACACAAGTCCTTTACAAGTATTTACAAGGATTGATTACTCCTTACCTCTAATCTCAAACATTGAAATTGGCCCTAGAATATGGTCAGATCATTCTCCCTTATCATTCAAAATCCAACTCCAAAATTCTTCCCTACCTTATAGAAATTGGAAAATGAACAAATATATTCTCCATTCTGAACATACTCCCCCAAATTAAATCAGAACTTAAAGAATACTTTAAATTCAATGATAATAAAGAGGTTTCTAGGACGACCCTTTGGAATGCGCACAAGGCCTTCATGAGAGGTATTTTTATCAAACATAGTGCCATACAAAAGAAAAAATATAGAAAAAAAACTGATCTTTTATTAAACAAAATTAAATCTCTAGAATCTGATATTTTTAATAAGAAAAAATTTGAATTAGTTCCAACCTTAGAGGAAACCCGTCAAAAATTGGCAGACTGCCTATACCACCAGTATGACAAGTGGCAAACTATTTTAAAAGAAACTTGGTATTACGAAAAAAACAAAGCAGGCAAAGCCATGGCCCGAAAAATTAAGGGGAAAAGGATATACCAGAGAATAATTAAAATGAATCATCCCAAAACAAAAAAATATAGTACACCATCCTCAGGACATTGTTAATGCTTTGGCCACTTATTATGAATCCCTATATAACTTAGAATCTGACCCAAACACACATGTCCCATCACCAATTGAAATAGACAGGTATTTAGAGAATGTGGATCTACCCTCTCTTACAGAGTTTGAGCAAAAGCATACAGGAGTGCCTTTCTACCAACAGGAAGTCGAAACCGCAATAAGACCCTTGAAAAGAGATAAGGCACCAGGGGTTGATGGCTTTATAAATGACTACTATAAGAAATTTACTGATACATTATCTAAACCTCTCACTGATATGTTTAATGAAGTAGCAACCCTTGGTGTCTTTCCCAAAGAATCCTTGTCAGCCATCATATCCACAATTCCCAAGGAAGGAAAGGATCCTACAGACCCTAGCAGTTACAGACCAATATCTCTGTTAAATACGGACATCAAGATATATGCTAGGGTCATTGCAAATAGATTGGCACCCTTGATACCACAAATGATACACCCTGATCAGGTGGGGTTTGTTAAAGGAAGAACAATGAGTGATGGTACAAGGAAGGTTCTTGCTTTGTTGCACAAGCTTAAACTATGTCAGACGCCCACTCTCTTCGTCTCCTTAGACGCAGAAAAGGCGTTTGACAGAGTCAATTGGTCATACCTGTCTAAAGTGTTGAAAAAATTTGGGTTAACAGGATTTCTTCATAAAGCCATTCTAGCCTTATACAAACAACCATCCGCAAGAGTATCCTCCTCTGGGTCATTATCCTCTCCCTTTAACATCAAAAATGGAACCCGCCAAGGTTGCCCCCTTTCCCCACTCATTTTTATATTATCCCTTGAACCTCTTGCCCAAAAAATTAGAGACAACCCTTTAATTCATGGAGTACCCTTAAAACATTCAAATACAAAATTAGGTCTATATGCAGATGGCATATTGTTATATCTGCAAAAACCCTTTATATCACTGCCAAATTTGAATCAAGAACTTGACCAATTTTCAAAAGTGTCCTATTACAAATTAAATCATAGTAAAACAGTAATTCTCCCTTGCCATATATCAAAAGCTACTATAAACATTCTGAAAAACTCCTGCCAATATTCCTGGACAAATAAATCAATAAAATATTTAGGTATCCATATCAACCCCACAATTGCCCAACTCTATAAGGAAAACTATGACCCATGGTTAATCAAATTAAAGTCCCATTTAGATGCCTTAGCTAAATTAGAATTTTCCTGGTTAGGTAGATCCGCAGCTTTTAAGATGATGATACTTCCACAACTCTTATATTTATTTAGAAACCTCCCAATTAAAGTCCCCCAAACATTCTTTATCAAATTACAAAGAATGCTTAATAAATTTATACTGATGAACAAACATTCTAGATTTTCAAATAAAGTTTTGTCCCTCCCTGTCTCCAACCTTGGCCTGGGCGTTTCAGATATCGAAAAATATTACCAAGCAACAATACTTGAACAATCTAGATCAGTCTGGACTAATGATACTACTAAACAGTGGATAAATATAGAAGAAGAACAATTACCATTTGGAACATACAAATCATTTCTAGAGTCCAGACTGGTCTGGAAAGTCCAACAAAATACAAAAAATCCTATCTCAGCCAATATGTTAAGGATTTGGAAGGAGATGATAAAACTATATAAGAAAGATATATTAGCTATAGAGATCCCCACATCACTAACAACATTAAACTCTGTGATTAAAAACATAGAATTAGATTTAGAACATTGGATAACATGCGGCATTATAAATGTTGAAGATTTGTTGGTAGGCTCTGAGATTAAACAATTCGACGAATTGGTCTCAGCTTACGATATCCCTACATCAGATAAACCTACTTACCTGAAAATTCACAGATTTTTAACTAAACACCCCCTTACTCCTTTAGTCTTCCCACCAAAAATTAAAAAACTACTCCAACCAGAAAAAACAAACTTAAAAGGTATACCTACCTTTTATAAATCCCTATTAGAATTTAAAGATGAAACACCCAGATGGCAGCTAAGTAAGTGGCAGGAGCTCCTTCAGCTTGACATTGATCAGGAAGAATGGGAAATAGCCTATAAATCCTTAAGAAAGACATCACACTGTGTCACCCATCAGGAAAATTTTATTAAATGTGTTTGGCAGTGGTATATGACTCCAGAAAAAATCACTAAATTTGATCCTAAAGCATCTACCCTTTGTTGGAGAAATTGCAACCAAACAGGATCCCTTTTACACATATTCTGGAGTTGTCCTAAACAAAGCAACTTAGTTTAGAATGTTAGTTTAGTATAGTTTAGTTTAGTTCAGTTTAGTTTAGATACTAATAGACAAGATAGGATTAATTGCAACACCCTGATAGTACTTCTATAAATAGGGTTTAAAGCTATAGAATAATATATACCTCAGTACCTCAGTTATTATGTAAATATTAACATTGTTGTTATAGATCATATGACTCATGTTTATTATTTATGTTTTATGTAACAAGAGAACATTACTGTATAATGTCATTAATATGACTATGTATACTTGGAAATACTTAATAAAAAACTTAATAAAAAATTATTGAAACCGTAAGTTAATAGTTATTATGTAGGTTAGCTATGAGATTTAAGATGTATATCTGGAAAATATAGTGGTATAGTAGAAATATAGGCTTTACTCCCTGGAATCTAAAACTCCCATTTCCCAAGTTGAGAAATACCCGATTAAACTATTGTTTTGGAATGCCACAAGATAATATTTTAACAATTTGATAATTTTAGGATATACAGATTATTTTTATTAGCATATTATAAATGAAGTTAAAACTTCTAAGATATAATAGCTCTTTAAAATTTTGTTATTAAACTTATAATCATATGTCAAAACTTATCTTTTGACCCTCATATTGTTTAATTAGTTATTATAAATAGAGTAGGTGGTATTAGTCATTGTTTAACTTTTCTCCTTATTACCTATTTGTTTGATGGGCTTACTCGTGTGCTGGCATGCGTGTACACCTACATCATAGCTTATTTGCGCATTTATACGTTGAAGTGTGTGTGGTTACGCGTTTACACAGTTGCACATATACGCGTTAACACGAGATATAATGTATAATTACGCATATGTTTACGCATGTGTTTACACATGCACTTACACAATCTATACATGGAATATACGTTTAAATTCAATAACTAACAGAGTATTGTTAATGAACCTGTAACAGAATATAAAACATATTGTGATATATATTACTTATTACTTATGTATGTGACTTATAATTAATAACTCAACATTCAAATTTCAATGTTCAATATTTACATAATCTATAGATTATAGATGTATAGTAATAACCTTCTTTGTTTTGTTTTGAAGATATATATTGTTAACGTACATTTTGTATTTGATTCTAATGACTTTACCACCAAATACATTATTGTATATGTTATATAATCTAAAACTTCCAATAAAAACTATTGAAATTGTAAGTCTAGGGGAGAGCATGCTGTTTAACATTAGCTGTAACTTTTGGGAAAGTTGTCAGGGCTGCAAATATAATATGCCATTAGAATTAGCTTCCAACACTACACCTTCAACAAGTTTTGCATCAAGGAAAAGCACCACACCTTCAACAAGTTTTTCATCAATAACAAACAACAGGAACACTTGCAAAAGCACTGTGCAATAATGCATTGTAAGTAGTGATGGGCGAATTTATTCACCAGGCGCGAATTCGCTGCAAATTTACGTGATTCGCCGCCAGCGAAAAAACGGGTGCCGGCGTCAAAAATGGACGCCAGCATCAAAAACGGGCACCAGCATCGAAAAAACGGGCGCCGGCATCAAAAACGAGATGCCGTTTCCCAAATTTTTTGCCGTTTCCCGAATTTCATGAAAAGCGACAGAAACACTTGCAAAAGCACTCTGCAAAAATGCATTGTAAGTCTATGAGAGTGCATTACGGTTAACATTAGCTGTAACTTTTTGGAAAGTTGTCAGGGCTGCAAATCCAATATGCCATTAGAATTAGCTTCCAACACTACACCTTCAACAAGTTTGGCATCAATGAAAAGCAACAGAAACAGTTGCAAAAGCACTCTGCCAAAATGCATTGTAAGTCTATGGGAGTGCATTACGGTTAACATTAGCTGTAACTTTTTGATAAATTTTCAGGGCTGCAAATTCAATATGGCATTAGAATTAGCTTCCAACACCACACCTTCAACAAGTTTTTCATCAATAACAAACAACAGGAACACTTACAATTCATTTTGGCAGAGTGCTTTTGCAAGTCTATGGGAGTGCATTACGGTTAACATTAGCTGTAACTTTTTGGAAATTTGACAGGGCTGCAAATCCAATATGGCATTAGAATTTGCTTCCAACACAACACCTTCAACAAGTTTTGCATCAAGGAAAAGCAACATAAACACTTGCAAAAGCACACTGCCATAATGCATTGTAAGTCTATGGGAGTGCATTTTGGTTACCATTAGCTGTAACTTTTCGGAAAGATTTCAAGGCGGCAAATTCAATATGGCATTAGAATTAGCTTCCAACACTTCACCTTCAACAAGTTTTGCATCAAGGAAAAGCAACAGAAACACTTGCAAAAGCACTCTGCCAAAATGCATTGTATGTCTATGGGAGGGGCGTGGTCTGGACACTGAGCTGAATGGCTGCCTGAGCCTGCAGCTCTCTGCTGAAAGCACCGATTTAAGCTACCTAAAGCAGCCTAGGAAGCCCTTGTTTTGATTTAAATCGTAGGGGAACATCTCCTAAACACTATGGAGTGGAAAAAGGTGAAAACTAAGAAGCAAAAAGGATCTCCGTTTCCTAAGAAGCTAGCTGATTTCTTTGAGGAAGAAATCCAAGATGGCGACCGAGATCAACAACAGGGGAACCAGGACGATTCTGTCTACCATACTCCTCTATCCCAGAGGAACAGATTTGCTCCCTTATACACTCCACACCGCAGGGCTAACCCAGCAGACCTGCAGGAAGACAGTGAGGAAGACAACCCAAGGGATCGCAGCCCTCTTAAGCCTATGAGACCTCAGCCTCCAGCAGAGCAGCAGGAGAACAGAGAGATTCAGGTAGGACAACTCTCACAACCCTCACCCCAGACACCCCCAGCTAACAAGCCCCCAGACCCCCTGATAAACTTTCCGATCACAGATCAGCCCATGACCCAGCAATTCTTTAAAGAATTTATGATCTCCTTTAGATGTGTTATGCAGGACAACATGGCGGAGATCAGGGTGGATATGAAGGAGCTGGTAGGGCATGTGTCACAGTTTGCAAAAAAGACGGACCAGAGGGTCACTAAGCTGGAGAATAGGATATCAGAGATGACTGGGGCACATAATGAGCTTATTGATGCTCATCGGGAGCTTATGGATGAAGTAAAATGGATGAAAGAAAAGTTGGCTGACGCAGAAGATAGAAACAGAAGAAATAATGTGAAGATCAGGGGGGTGTCAGAGACAGTTTCTAACAATGACCTAAAAGGGTATGTGAGAGACCTACTGAAAACCACTCTACCTACAATCTGTGAAAATGAACTGGTAATAGACAGAGCTCACAGGCTTCCTAAACCTGGCTTCATAGCTGATCATTTGCCAAGAGACGTTATCACCAGAATACATTTTTACCATGTAAAGGAGTTACTTCTTGCATCCACTAGAGGAGGGAAAAAGCTCCCAGATCCATTTCGAGACTTAACCTTGTACCAGGACCTTTCACAGGCAACTCTGCAGGCCAGAAAGGAATACTCGCAGATAGCGGCAACTCTGAGATACAAGAAGATCCCTTACACATGGGGCTTCCCCCCAAAGATGATAATCAACGACCAGGGGGTTACCCATGTCATCAGAAGTGTAAAAGAAGGTAAAGATCTACTTGCCAAATGGAACATTCCTGTTTTCATCTCCGGAGACCCCAAGAAGGATAGACCAATTAGATCCACACCCTTGTCCAAGCAACAACCGATGGACTGTTCCCAAGATAAAACAGAGGATGAAAAATCTGCAGTGGCTTCTGCAGGAACCTGAACTGCATGGTGCCTAGCCATAAACTTTCCCCCCTCTTTAGACTTTCCCCTTGGGATGTGACACCTTCCCCTTAAGGAGAAAAGTTTAACTAAAGTCCACATCGGTGGACCAATGGCAGTTAGGCCTTTGGAATAATTTTTGAAGTTTTTGAAATCACTTATTTTTGTTTTTGTTTTAGTGAACTTCTTTTTCAGTGACAAGTGGCAGAACCGGATGCCAGTGAGGTCATTGATTCTTTTTTTGCTCTTTCGACAATTGTCGACGTTGATGTTAAGATTAATCATAATCTGTTCTTGTTTGTTGTTGTTACTGTCCCAACTAACTTTTTTCTTTTTATCCAGAGCTGAGATATATGGATATCTTTCATCTCAATTTAAAGATCCGATGACTGATGTGTATGGGGTAAATGTAATGTTTTTGTTTTCATGTAACAGCAGGTTATTGACTAGCTATGTCACAAAATTGTAAGTTGTTATCACTAAATGTGAGAGGGTTAAATTCATATAGAAAAAGGTATCTGTTACAGAAATTGGTAAAAGAAGAGAAAGCAGATATTATTTGCCTTCAGGAGACCCATCTAAACAAAATAGGAGCAGAGAAATTAAAGATTCACCAATTTTCTAAAATATACCATTCCATCTTAAAAAAGAAAAGAAAAGTGGGGTATGTATAGCTGTTAAAGATACACTGGGACTTGTGGTAACGAACACATACAGTAGTGTTGATGGAAGAATGATAGTAGTTACAGGAACAATAAACTCCCAAGAATTTACATTTGTAAATATTTATGCCCCTAACTCACACCAGATAAGCTTTTTGAATAAAAAACTTAAAAAAATCTCCAACATCACCAAAGGACATTTATTTATAGCTGGAGATCTAAACTCGGTTGTTGATCCTCAAATGGACTGTACATCCAAAATTAGGAGAACTCCCTCATTAATTCAACCAATCTTAGTTAAATCTGAGTTATTTGATGTGTGGAGATGCCTTCATCCTAAAGAAAGACAGTATACTTATTACTCCCCAATTTACAAATCATTCACACGGATTGATTACTGTTTGGTTGACAGGTTCTCCTTGCCACTGATCTCAAGTATTGAAATCGGCCCCAGAATCTGGTCAGATCACTCCCCATAACTGTTAAGATTCAACTCCAAAATTCTTTCCCACAACCTAATATATGGAGGATAAACAAATATATATTACATTCTGAGCATACATTCCCTTAATTAAAAGAGATTTGATAGAATTTTTTAAAATTAATGATACCAAAGATGTTTCGAAAACCACACTCTGGAATGCACACAAGGCCTTTATGAGAGGTGTTTTCATGAAACAGAGTGCCATTCGGAAAAAAAAGATAAGGGAAAAAACCTTACTCTCTATTAAATAAAATTAAATCCCTAGAAATAGAAATTTTTTGCAATAAAAAACAAATTTAACCCAATTACTAGAAGAAACCAGACAGGAACTAGCAGATTGTATGTACTATCAGTATGATAAGTGGCAGACTATACTCAAAGAGATCTGGTATTATGAAAAAACAAAGCGGGTAAGGCTATGGCCCAAAAAATAAAAGGGAAAAGAATTTATCAAAGAATAGTCAAAATAAAACACCCTAAGACGAAAATAGAAGTACATCACCCTAGAGATATAGCAGACGCATTAGCCACCTATTATGAGGAACTTTACAACCTAGAGAACAATCCAGAAAATCATATTCCATCTACCCATGGGATTGATAAATATTTTAGAAAATGTAGAACTTCCATCCCTTTCAGAACTCGAGCAAAATTATTTGTCAGTCCCTTTTGATCAGCAAGAAGTCGAATCTGCTATAGGATCCCTGAAAAAAGATAAGGCACCTGGTGTTGATGGTTTTGTTAATGATTATTTTAAAAAATTTGTAAGCATATTAGCTAAACCCCTTACAGACTTGTTTAACGAGGTCGCAACCCACGGTGCCTTTCCTAAGGAATCTCTGTCAGCTATTATTTCAACAATACCCAAAGAAGGGAAGGACCCAACAGATCCAGTCAATTATAGACCAATATCCTTGCTAAACACAGATATAAAAATCTACGCTAGAGTAATAGCTAATAGGTTGGCCCCCTTCATGCCTCAACTAATTCACCCTGATCAGGTTGGATTCATAAAAGGTAGAACCACAAGTGATGGTACACGTAAGGTTCTAGCTCTACTACATAAACTTAAGCTCTGTCGAACGCCTACTCTCCTCGTCTCTTTAGATGCGGAGAAGGCGTTTGACAGAGTTAACTGGTTGTATTTGTCTAGGGTGTTAACAAAATTTGGTCTCCCTGATTTCCTGCACAAGGCGATACTGGCTCTCTACACACAACCATCTGCTAGAGTGTTGACATCTGGATCACTGTCTTCCCCCTTTGATATCAAGAATGGAACCCGTCAAGGTTGCCCACTTTCGCCACTAATCTTTAACTTAACTCTCGAACCATTAGCCCAAAAAATCAGAGACAACTCATCAATACATGGCATACAATTAGAAAAATCTAATACCAAACTAGGCTTGTATGCAGACGATATCCTTTTGTATCTTCAAAAACCTCTTGTATCATTGCCAAATGTAAACAAAGAATTGGAAAACTTTTCAAAGATATCTTTTTACAAATTAAATCAAGATAAGACAACCATTCTTCCATGTTATGTCCCCCAACATGCTATAGATACCCTTAAAAAATCATGTCAATATTCATGGAGTAATAAATCCTTAAAATATCTCGGTATACAACTAACCCCTACAATTGCCCAACTTTATAGAGAAAATTACAACCCCTGGTTAACTAAATTTAAAAATAACTTAGAAGCTCTTGCTAAATTAGAATTTTCTTGGCTAGGCAGATCAGCTGCCTTTAAAATGATAATACTCCCCCAACTTCTATATCTATTTAGGAACCTCCCAATAAGAATCCTCAAAAGTTTTTTATTACCCTCCAAAAAATGCAAATAAATTTGTTATGATGAACAAAAATCTAGATTTTCTAATAAAATCTTGACTTCGCATACCTCTAATCTAGGTCTAGGTGTCCCCAATATTGAGCTGTATTATAAAGCAACTATTTTGGACCAATCCAGGTCAGTTTGGACTAATGATACTTCCAAACAATGGCTTTCTATTGAGGAAGAACAACTACCATATAATTCATATAAACTTTTTCTTGAGTCCAGACTGACTTGGAAGGTTAATCAAAATATCAGAAACCCAATAACAGCTAATACACTCAGAATATGGAAGGAGATGATAAATTGTGCAGAGGAGATACCTTAGCTATGCCATCCTCCACATCTTTGACAGTTTTATATACTGTCATTAAAAATATTAACTTAGAAAACTGGATTGCTTGTGGGATAACATCAGTAGAAGATCTATTGACAGATTCTGATATTAAACCGTTTGAAGAACTTATGTCATCATATAATGTCCCAACATCTGATAGACCCCTATATTCAAAATACATAAATTCTTAACTAGATATCCAACTAACCCAATTACCTTAACTCCCAAAATCAATAAACTTCTTAAGCCAGAGGGATTACATTTAAAAGGTACACCCATTTTCTACAGAATACTTATAGATTTGAAAGAAAAAGCCCCAAAATGGCAGCTGAATAAATGGCAAGACTTCCTTCAATCTGAAATTAGTATAGAAGAATGGGAAATTGCTGTCAGGTCTTTGAAGAGGTCGTCACACTGTGTTAATCATCATGAAAATCTTCTTAAAAGTATTTGGCAATGGTACATGACCCCTGATAAAATCTCAAAATTTGACTCTAAAACATCACCTTTATGTTGGAGAGGTTGCAACCAGACGGGTTCCATGACACATATTTTTTGGAGTTGTCCTAAACTTACTAAACTCTGGGTTGATATTGAGCAATTTCTTAAACAATTACCTATGTCACTCCATTCAATCCCCCCTGGTATGGCTTTGTTTCACTTGGGTACTATGGATTTGCCCCCCCAGGAAAGACTGATTATAAATCATATCTTGTGGTAATTAGGAATCTCATAGCTGTTTATTGGAAATCACTAACTATTCCAACACTTAAAGAAATTTTAAAAAGGGTAGAGTTTAACTTGTTAGCTGAAAAATCCTGGTCAATTAAATGTGGTAATCTGCGGTCTTTCTTGGGAAGGGCAAGTCTATGGCCCACTGTGTATAAGGAATCCAAACTGCTGGAATTCTGATGTATTAACACTCTCTCACTGAATGTACATATCCATAGGCCTCATCATGATCAGTCTTCATCATCACTTGAGGTTGCATGTAAATGTACATTTCTCATGCTCTGGAAAAATCTAATTGGGACCAAGTAGTATAGATTAGTTAAACAGTTGTATAGTTGTTATATAGACAAATATTTTATAGAGAACTGAATATACAACCTTATGCATATCCACAAAGGAAAATAATTTATCAGCTATATATATGATATACTAGACTGTTTTAATAAGCTGCAGTACAGTTTCATCACTGAACTATGGCAACAATAACAGAAACTGCAACATACAGCTTAATATTTGCATTCTCATCTGATTTTGTGTTAACTGATAACTGATAAAAAAGCTAAAAACACTTCTGCCAAATCTGGAAATAATAGACGTAAATTTATATCATAGAATAGATGACGCATAACCTTAGTTTACTTTACAAAAGTTATTAATATTAATAGCATTTAATAATATTTGATGCATACAATATATAGATGCACTACTGATATACATCTATGTAACAAGATTC